>NC_133774.1:9124693-9151440 GCF_003597395.2 Chelonoidis abingdonii
AATCGATTTTAGGGTTACTCCTGTGGTTTAGAAGGAGTACTAAAATCGATTTAAATAGCCCTTTAATTCGAATTAGAGGGCTGCGTCATGTGGACGGGTGCACCATAAATTCGAATTCAAGCCGTTTAATTCGAATTTAAGGCGTCGTGTAGACATGGCCAAAGGGAAAACATTTCCTTTTCAGAACTATCTTTCTGAGCCATGGAAAGAGGGTGCGAGAATGGGAGGTGAACTTCAGCAGAGGCAAGGCCAGCCACCTCTCTGTCTCTTGGTTTGGAAGCCCCTCACCCATTACCACATGGAACTGCTTTTGTCCTTATTCATAGGCCAGATAGCTTTTGATTTGGGCTGCGAATTCACTGTGGTAAGTAACATCCACCAGAATGACAGACAGAGTATTGAAATCTCCCCAGGGATGGGGAAAGAATAGAGTTGTGAATGTCAGAGATGTAATTAAGACCTGAGATTTACAACAATAACCAGATCTGACAACACCGAGGATATCCAGTGCTGTCATTGGAACCAACAGACACCCCCTCCCTTCTCCCTGCTTTCCCCAGTTGACTGCCAGGATCTAGAGGAAGGATGCTGCAAGCACTGCATTCAGATACAATAACAAAGGAGTCAGAAGGATCAAAAAATAACCAAGGACATCCTGCAATCAGGTCCACTCATGACCCCTACCTCACACCTGGTAAAATCTGGAGAAGTTTCCAAAGTTTGCCTTCTCTCAGGGACAAATAAGAAAAAAGTATGTGATTTTCCAAATGCAGCAGCACTGTTTTTTTTTTGTTTTGTTTTTTTAAGAAATCTTCTCTCCCTTGATGAAATACCTACTGAATATTTCTTTCCTTTAGCACAATTCTGATGAACTGACATTTCAGGTTCATGCAAACAAATTCCCCATAGGATGAATGTATTATTTGTATCGTTATTAATATTATACTTAGAACTGGAATTCCTGCTTCAGAGATTTCACCTCTTTTTTGTTTGTTTGTGTATGGGAAGGGGAGAGGTATTCAAAAACAATACACAACTCCCCCTAACTTTTTCTTGTTGGCAAGATGGTTCAATTAAAATAATTATAATAAAATCTATTAACTGCTCGTTACTGCAGGGGGAAACAGCATTGCATCCAGACTCACATCTGCCACCATTGATTCTGAAGTGATGACTGACAGTTCCCAACTGCCTAAGTAGGTTATAAGAAGCTAGCTTCAGGCTGGAACAGCCAGTGGAGTGCAGAGGAGCAAAGGACTGGCCTGCAAACTTGTCTTAACCCTCAAGAAAAATAAAAACCCTCCTGCCAATAACTGCAGTTCCTGTTCTTTCATTCAACAGTAGCAGCTTTCTTTAATTCACATTCACACCTTGGGGGGACACAAAATAGAATTCTTTCTAAAGGATAGTAATAAAACTATTCTGCTTCTAATCATTCACAGACACATGGGTTCCTTTTTAAAATCCATGCTTCCCTATTCCCACAATAACACACACACATACACACTGATGTGAGCAAGGGCGCTGGAACAATTTGTATAGTGGGGGTGCCAGAGCCATTGAATGAAACTGTGAACCCTGTATATGATGGAAACCACTGAAGCCTAGGGAGTGCTGCAGCCCCCCCAACACTCCTAGTTCCAGCACCTATGAATGCGGGCAAATGCCGCCACAATGGTGAATGATGATGTAACTCAAATGAATCATTGTGCACTTCACAAAGGCACACATCCATACCATAGTGTACACAGGGTGACCAGATAGCAAAGGTGAAAAATCAGGACGGGGTGGAGGGTAATAGGTGCCTATATAAGATAAAGCCCCAAATATCGGGACTGTCCCTATAAAATCGGGACATCTGGTCACCCTAAGTGTACATCACGCTATGATCCAAATGGGCTCTGATCAGCAGGGGCGGCTCTAGGCATTTTTCAGCCCTAAGCATGGCAGGCAGGCTGCCATCGGCGGCAGCCAGTGGGAAGTCCGCAGAAGCCACCAGACCAGCAGACCCTCCGCAGGCATGCCGAAAGCAGCCAGCCTGCCGCCCTCACGGAGCTGGCAGAGCCCCCCGCCCATGGCTTGACGCCCTAAGTATGCGCTTGGCCTGCTGGTGCCTGGAGCCGCCTCTGCTGATCAGCTGACTGGGTGCACACCTACTGTCAAATACAAACACAACTGAATACAACAAAGCAATCCCTATACAAACTCTATCCATCTCCATCCACCCTGCAACACACACATACACCCACTGCACTTCCACTGACTCACAAACATTGCGCTCCTACCTCCTCTCTCAATGCAGCACATGCACACTCACTTTTCCATTGTCTCACAGTCTTGCACATGTGCTTCAGATGTGTAAGGTGTCACTTCTGATCAAAAATCCAGATGACACTCACATGCTGATTTCTGTTACTGTACTGCTCCACTGCAGTGAATATGACTTCACAATAGATCAGACTGCAGGAGCAGTACACACGCAGCAAACTTGTTCTTACAGATTCATTCTCAAGCATATTGGCAAGTGCCATTGAGTTGAAAAGATTCAGAGGTCTCTAAACAGAAGATTTTGGGAGGGGTAAAATCTCATTCCCTGGCATACCCATTTTGTTTTAACTTCTGATGCTATTACATGTAGTATAGCCTCTTCTTTTCTGGATAGCCTCTTACTTCTAGGTTGCCAGATCATATCCAGAACTGCCTTGTAAGGTGAAAACATAAATAAGGTCTTTTTGTTAGACAATAGTCATAAAGCAAGTAAATTATCAAGATGCCCGTCTTGTCTCTTGGTTGAGGAACTTCAATAAGGGAAGATGGACTCATGCAGTTTCTTCAAAAGACAAGAGAAATAGAGTTGGGTGCAAATTTATTTGTGAAAAGAAAAAGGTCCTAGTTCAGACAGCTATGGACTTGATGCAGGAATTTCTAGGCAAAATTCTGTAGCCTGTTTTCTGCAAGAGGTGAAACTAGGGGCCGAATTTTCCAAAGAGCTCAACTCCCACTTATGCACATAAATAAGTGGCCAGTTTTCAAAAGAACTCAGTGTACTGTGTCTATCTTGAGTGTTGAACCCTGTTTGAAAATCTGCTCCTTATTTAGGAATGGGAATGGAAGCTGATCCCTTTTGAAGCTCTGACTCTCCATGTGTCAGATGGTCCCTTTTGGCTTTAAGATCCATGAAAAGCCTGGAAATGAATCTGATTCTAGTTTTCAAAAACCTCATAGTTTAGGGCCTTCCTTGGTTTTTATGCTATACAGAAAGGGTTTATTGTACTCGTCATGTAGAAGCTGTTAAAGATCTGAATGCAAAGCTCTGAACACAGGCAAAGATGTCATGAGCCAAGAGCTTTCATGTTATAATAGATTCCAAGGGTGGTTGCTTCTGTATTATTTTTCCTATATTCGCATGTGTAGTTATCATTATTTTTTGTATTACAGACAGTGCATAAGAGACCTAGTCAGGGACCAGTACTCCAAATATAGAACAAAAAGATGGGCCCTGCCCTAAGAGCTTTCAATCTAAGTATATAAAAAGAGACCACAGATGGATGCAGGCATATAGATGAGACAGTAAAGGGAAACCCAAGCTAACACATTTTGTAAAAGTGAGGTACTGAGTATTTGGCCTTGTCTACACTATGGGGGGAGATCAATCTAAGTTATACAACTTCAGCAATGTGAATAACGTACCTGAAGTCAATGTAATTAGATCTACTTACCTCAGGGTACACACTACACGATGTTGACTAGAGACGCTCTCCTGTTGACTCCCCTTGCACTTCTCGTTCTGGTGGAGTACAGGAGTCTACGGGAGAGTGATCTGCGGTTGATTTGACAGGTCTTCACTAGACCTGCTAAATAGACAGCTGATGCATCGATCACCACATGTCAATCCCCTGGGAAGTATAGACAAGATAGGGTGACCAGATGTACCGATTTTATAGGGACAGTCCCAAATTTGAGGTCTTTTTCTTATATAGGCTTCTATTACTCCCCACCCACTGTCCCAATTTTTCATACTTGCTGTCTGGTCACCCTAAGACAAGACCTTTGTGACAACTTACCTTCCTGTGGAAACTAAAATCCCCGTGGCACTTTCTGCATGAGTCAGTTTATTAATACTAGTGAGCATCAAGTTTGCGTAAATACATTCTGCTTCCCTAACACTTCTTCGTGCAGCTCCATCTACAGGGGGCATCTTCTTACATTTCTGTGGAAATGGCTAGGTAGCATTGTTGAACCACAGATGTGACAAATGAGGTTTTTACAAAATGTTTGAGTGAGTTCACAAATAGATTCAATAAGATGTACCTGTTCATAAGTGTTTACAACTAGTCATGGGATATTGTTGGTGTTCCCAAATGGGATTATTATTATTCATTACTTTTTTTTTTTACAGTAGCATCTGGAGCCTCAAAAGGAATCAGGTCCCCATTATGTTAGGGACACACATTCCTGCACCAAAAAGGTTACAGCCAAAAACAACAGTCCTGTAACTGATTCCATCAATGCCTTTCTGTAGCTTCATTGTCTTCAAGGCAACTCTTGATGAGAGAAGGGGTCTGCCTACTTTCAACCATCTACGAGATTGGGACCTAAGTAGGCAGAAGGGAAGGAAACATGAGAGAAACTCGCTAAATCTGAGGCAGAGCCGGGATTTGAAAACAGATCTTTTGAATCCCAGTCCAGAGCTTTAACCCCAAATGGAGAGCTGCTGCATAATTCATATTTTAATAGGGGAAAAGATAAATAATGAATATGACAAAGGTACAAATTTGTTACACTGTTAAGATTCACAACATTTTCATGGATTCCTGATGGTTATCCGATTATTTAAGAATAATGAATAGGAGGAACCATGAACAACAACCAGTCAAATTCAAAAGGTTATTCACACCTTTTTATATTTCAACCAGCCCTAGCTTCTTCTTGTTTAATATTGCTGCACACTGTTCTGTGTTTCACCCCAGAGGGGTAATTCTGTAATATTGTTGCTTCTGTGTTTCATCCAATCCTTAGTGTATTTTGAGTCGGCAATTCTGTAAAGAACTCTGAGCATTGCAAAGGAGCAATGCAGAGGAATAGTAATCTGTTAGTTCAGAGTGTCTTAGTAGGAGTGTTTTGTGTAGTTAAGGGCTAAAGACACAGTGTTTTGACTGCCAGTCTTATAATCTCTTTCCTTGCCCCAGTCAGGGTTCGGCATGATGCTGGCAGTGGTCATTGTTCCTAAGTGAACACTTCACGTTGCTCAATAATGACCTCTCTGGCCAGGGCCGGCTTTAGGAGGGGTGGGGCCTGATTTCAGGGCCGGCTCCAGACACCAGCCTACCAAGCACGTGCTTGGGGCGGCACCTTGGGATGGGGCTGTGCTCGGGGTTTGTTTTTGTTTTTTTGGTTCGGGCCCGGCGGCGCTGGGGTAGGGGGCATGCAGGGCTTGGGCGGGGTGGCACTTGGGGGGGTGGGGACTTGAGTGGCACGACGCGATGCTCGGGGGGGGCAGGGACTTGGGCGGCATGGTGCAATGCTCGGGAGGGGCGGGGGGCTTGGGCGGTGCAGTACGATGCTCAGGAGGGGTGGGGGGCTTGGGTGGCATGATACTCAGAGGGGGCAGGGGGCTTGGATCGGCGCAACATGAGATTTGGGGGTGCAGGGACTTGGGTGGCGCAACACGACTCTCAGGGGCGGGGACTTGGGCGGTGCGGACTTGGGTGGCATGATGCTCGCGGGGGAGGGGTGGCACTCTTTTTTTTTTGTTGGGGCGGCAAAAATATTAGAGCCGGCCCTGTCTGATTTGAATACCCGGTGGCAATCTAGGTCTTTGGTGGCACTTCGGCATCGAGAGGCTCCTTCATTCTCTCCAGACCCCCTGCCACCGAAATGCCGCCGAAGACCTGGACTGCTACCGGGTATGTAAAAAAAATTTAAAAGGTGCCTAAGGTGCGAGGCTGTCTTAGGAGCAGGCGCAGGGCCCAATTCTGGGGAATCGGGGGAATCAGCCTAAAGCTGGCCTTGTCTCCGGCTGATTAGGAAACAAAATATTATGAGTTCCTGAAGAGTGAAGTTACAAAGTGGGGGAGAAATGGTTGGAAAATAAGAAAGAGAGTAAGAAGCTGCTGAGAAAATTATTATTTGAAGGGATGCAGAAGCTATCAGGAAGGAAGAGCTGCTTGGATACAGAGTTCACAAAGGCAGTGCAGAGTTCACTAGTGACTGTGGGTCACAAAAGCAAGAAATTTAATTACTGCTGTGCTCTTATAGTATCACCAGAGATGAAAATGGCATCTGGTCAGACCAGGGTTAAATGACAAACAATGATTAGAGCTGGCTTAAAAATGGTGAACAATTTTCAGTAACATTTTTCAAAATTTTCCATTAAAAAAGTCAACATTTTGCATTTTTGGCCAGCTTTTGCAATGATTTAAAGTTCTACCTCTCTGGTGCTATTCAAACTTTTGGAAGACTCTCAGGTACAATTTGGGTAAAACCATGTTTTGCCTCATAGAAGTCCAGCAGACTCTTGATTATGCTGCAGAGAAAACTTATTAAGAGCTTTCCTTGTCCCTCTGCAGTTTTAGTGAACACACACAATTTCTCCAGAAAAAAAAAATAGGAGAACCCAGACAGCTGAAAACACACTATTACCTGGGAAACAAATTCAGGTCAACTTCTCTGAAGGCAGCTGTGCTAACCCACTATTCTCTGTGGGAGTCTATTCTATAGCGCAACAGATCTCAAAAGGAGGGAATACTTCCTGATATTTACCATACATTTTCCTTTGCTTAACTACATATATTTGTGTCTCGGAGCACCTGGCTCCTCTCCATCTTTGGTGTTTGCATTTTTCATATACATGTAGATGGTTATTATAAATAAGAAGCAGAGATTTATGAAGAACAAATCTTGCCAGACAAACCTGATTGCTTGTTTTTGATAGAATTACAAAATTAGTGGCTGAAGGGAATTCATTCAGTGTAATATATCTGGAGTTTAGTAAAGCGTATGATACAGTGTCTCAAAAAATTAGTTCAAATTGGCTAAGATATGAACATGGTCACACGTACCGAAAACTAACTCAACGTCCATAAAACTGGAGTAATGATAAGTGTCGCTGGAGGGAGGCATCTGGGGTGCTACAGGTCAGCCTTACAGAACATCTTCACTAATTATACGAAAGAGGGGGTCAATAGCATATTAATGCACAGGGTGCTAAACTGGGAAGTGATGTGGAGACGGACTAATAATAATACGGGATCTAGAGACGAGGGAAAAACAAAAGAACATAAAAACATAAGAACGGCCATAGAGTCAGACCAAAGGTCTATCAAGCCCAGTATCCTGTCCTCTAACAGTGGCCAATGGCAGGTGCCCCAAAGGGAATGAACAGACAGGTTATCATCAAGTGATCCAAGCCCTGTCACCCAATCCCAGCTTCTGGCAAACAGAGGCTAGGGACACCATTCCTGCCTATCCTGGCTAATAGCCATTGATGGACCTATCTTCCATGTATCTAACAAGCTCCCTTTTGAACCCCGTTATAGTATTGGCCTTCACAACACCCTCTGGCAAGGAATTCCAGAGGTTGATGCAGAAGGAGAAGAAGACTCATATACCTTTGAGAAGTAATTGAGTAGCCTCATTGATTTTCATGGGATTATTTGTGGCATAAACTACTACTGAATGGGCCAGATTGTAGTGATTTTACTCACCTGTTCAACATTTACTCACACAAGCTGGTTCTCATCAGAGTAAATGGGAGCTTCAGCTGGTTCTCATCAGAGTAAATGGGAACTTCATAGTTTGGTCCAGCAATGTGCATAGGAATTTAAGGCTCTTGTCCAAAATTAGCTTCACCTTTGAAAAACACGGGGCTCGTAGAGCTCAGATAGAAGCGCTGGGAATGGTGAGGCTATGGGATTATGATCGATGTAAATGATGGCGGTTAGATATGTGGTGGGAGAGCTGAGAAGAAAATAACTTTAAAAATTACTGTTGGGCTGAGGAAGATGTAGAGTGACTCATGGTTGAGAACTCTGGAGGAGACATATGGACTGGAGAAATGAATAGCTTTTTTAAACCGTGATTTGTACTTTTGACCTGTCATGTTATGCAATCCAAGAGGTAGTGATGTCTAGTGGATAGAGTATTAGACTGCAAGTCAATGGACTTAGGTTTGTTTTCCTAGGTCTGTTACTGACTGCCTGTGTCACCTTGGCCCAGTTACTTCACCTCTGCTGCCCCTCCTACCAAACTCTTTGGGGCAAGCATTGTCTCTTTATATGCCTATGTACAATTGGGATCCAGTCTCAGCTGGGGCCTCTTGCAGTCTTGTAACACAAATAATAATCTGCCTATTTGTTTGCCTGTTTTGCCAATTTAAACCCCAGTCCTGTAAACCACCGCTCCTTCTTGCAGTGAATTACAGGTTAGGGATCTCAGATTGTAAAATCTCAGGGTCAGGGATTGGGTCTCTCTCTCTGGTTCTACAGTTCAGTGCCTAACACAAGGGGTCTTTGACCTTATCTGGGGCCTCAAAGAGCTATTACAGTATAAGTAATAAATCATCATCATCATCATCTGTGAGAAATAACCCAGAGCAGTTATTACAAGGGGGGAAACAACCTAGAAAGCCAAAGTACCATCAAAGAGAAAGTAAGGAACAAGAGTGGCAGTGGCACTAGACACGAGCAGCAATGCAACATGGTAATATAAAAGCTCAATGTGATTTTGGGCTGCATATATAGAGGCATCAGTAGAGCTGGCTGAAAATTTTGTACCAAGACTATTTTAGAAAGAAACCTGGAACTTTGACTAAATTAACATTTCTGTGGAATGTCAGGTTTCCTTGAGCATTTCCAATCTTTCAGCTGGAAGCTAAATATGTTTTTGGTTTGGGGGCTGATTTTTGTTTGGTTTGTTTTCATGGGAAATTTTTTTTTCTGGGGTGGGGGTTGCTTCAGAATTTTTTGTTCTTGGTAATTTTTCTTATGTTTGGTTTCTTGAGGGAAAAATTGAAAGTTTTGGTGGAAATAAACCCTATTTCCTAACCAGTTTTAGGCATCATATTATAAGACAAGGAGATGACAGCCCCCCTCCATGCCCCCTGGTGAGACTCTGTCTGAAATGCAGGATTCAGTTCACTTATTAAAAAGAAAAACAATATCTGTATTCAAACTTCAAGAGCTGAGCCTATAACAACATGACTTCATCTTATTACAGTAACTCTTACAGGGCTTTCATCTATTTGATTGTCTCACAAGTCTTACAATATTTACTGCTGTTCAGAAAGCCCCACCTCCAGGAATCAGATGATTCCAGGAAAGTCTCAGATTTAATTGAAAATACAAAATTTTTCTGTCCCTCACTGCTGTGGAGAAAGCCTTGAAAACATGAACCCCAAAGGCTTATGCAACAGAAGCCAAATAAAAAAGAACCTTGTGAGGAGTTTCACTCACTGTTGGGGTGGTTTTTTGTGGTGAGTTTCTGGGGATTAGTTCTTGCTTGGTCTTGTGCCCCTTCCATCAGTTCCTCAGACCAGGGCCCCTCTCTCTGGGATACCGGGAAATCCCTCTTTGTGACCCAGCCCTCAGGCAAGGTCACTGTTTAGTCTTCTCCTTCGGGGTGTCAAAGCCTCACCAGACAAGTTGTCCATATGCTTTGTCAAGCAGTCTTCTGGCCCTAGTCCAGGTCCAGTGCACCCCTCCCAGTGGCTGGTAGGGGAACCCAAAGCCACCCACTACTTTTGGGTCCTAGTCCAGGAACCCTATGTTTAGCAACCACAATCTACTCAATCTCAGCCCCTGTTGCTTTTTCCCTGTTCTATCTCCTGGATCACCTCTGGCTTTACCAGCTTGAGCTTCCTCAGCTTGCAGTGGCTACTTCACCCCTCTCAACTATAGTTTAGGGCAGTATCCCAGGATTTCCCTGTCTCCCTAAGAAGCCCTATTGTCCCTAGCCAAACTCCCTTTTTCTCTAGGGAGTGACTAGAGAACTCCTCTCTGTAGCCCCCTCTTGCTCTCACCTTACCAGCTCGATACAAGCTCAGCCTAACCCTGCCCAGCTGGGCTTCATCATCACTTAGACTTTATCAGTCCATGACGCTTTTTCAGGTGAAGCTATAAGGTGTGTTGGCCCCTTTAAACATCTCCAGGCTTTGTGTGGAATGGATACTCAATCACACACCCTAAAAAGTAATATTTAAAAAAAATCTCATGATTTTTAAGCTAATCTCAGAATTTTAAGGGCCCGGATGTGATTTTTGAATGCTTGGCATTGGCAATATTTCCCTTATCTTTCTTCACCCTCTGCCTGCTATTGTTTGCTGCTCTTAGTCACCTAATATCAGATTTTATGCTTTTTTGGGCAGGGACCACCTGTTTGCATTTGTTCTGTATAGCACAGGGCATGTGTTAGGGAAGCTAAGAGAATGCAAGCATTTTGAGATACATAAGCCTTCCCTACATGTTGTGTCTCCTCTAGATATACCTAAATTGAATTGTCAAATGATAAACTATGTCTGTGGCAAGTACACTAACTGTGAGTGGCAAAGCAGCCCAGGAGGTTGATGAATAATAAATAACAGCTCTCTTTTCTTTGTTAGAGGCATGTCCCAACTTACTGATGCTCCTGCTGGGCAGACAGTGAACACTGTAGTGCTATCAGCTGGATAGAGGGGTGGTTTTACATAGAGAGACAGATCTGGTGCTGGTTTAGTCCCTGTGTCACTTTGGGGTACATTTTCAAAAGTGGGTACTGTTTGCCCTTTGAAACGTGTTCAGTGGTTTGTATCCATCTGCAAATGAAATGAGAAGCCACGATGTAACTGGGCCAGCACCCACAATCCAATGGCAGGAGCAAATATGTAGGAGCAACATCTGGGAACAGTGTTACTTTGGGGGAAAATTGGCCTGCATCCTCTCCGTGTCTCACTTTGATCATTTGTAAATGGAGGGGTAACCCACTGATCAGCGTGTTATGAGCCCCTGTCTGAGCATGATCCTCAGACGATATGAAGCTATTACAGCTCTGCCCAGAGAGCTTTAGTTCAAGCTGTAGGAGCTAATGGTTTTAGCTCTCAAGTTCCCCCCATTCAGTTCCCAGTATGTCAGCCAAGATGGCTGCTTCACATACGGGTGTTTCCCCAGCTGGAGCTGTGACAGAACCACGTCCTCTCTGTATTGGGCACGGATCTCCCTTGCTGGCTATCTACTTGCACTGGATAAAGGAAGTTCACAGCCCATCAAATTCTGGATGAACCTCCGCTTAGATAACACACACTCATCACTGGCTTGCAGAGGTACTAACTCCGTTCCCACTATGGCTGATCAGGGTTTTTCAAATTTCAAAATTCCTACACCATTGTTCATTAAACTTTGGAAACTGGACCAAATAGAAGATGAGTGGGGGGGACTGGGAGGGAGTTCACAACATTGACACCATTCCTTCCATTTTTCAACTCTTTCATTTCCTATTTCATTTTCTATTTCACAGGATTGCTGTGGGGATTCATCCATTAGTGTCTATGTTTTGAACTCCTTAGCCGAAAGGTACTAGACAGGGACATAGCAATAGTTATTACAGAGAAGACACTATCAGATAAGTCAGGCATTAATTAGCGAGTCAGCTGCATTATTTTTTTCTTTGAAAAGAGATCGTTTAAACGTAAGAGCTTATTAATAAGATAGCTTTTTCACTAGGAGGGTGGTGAAGCACTGGCATGGGTTACCTAGGGAGGTGGTGGAATCTCCATCCTTAGATGTTTTTAAGGTCAGGCTTGACAAAGCCCTGGCTGGGATGATTTAGTTGGGGGTTGGTCCTCTTTGAGCAGGGGGTTGGACTAGATGACCTCCTGAGGGCCCTTCCAACCCTGATATTCTCCAATTGGTTGAAGTGCAAGCTAAAAGTAGGTGACTTTGAGGTTAAGATACTGGACTTAGGAGATCTGGGTTCAATTCCCTGCTTTGCCACAGATTTCCTGGATGACCTTGTGCATGTCACTTAGGCCCAGATCCTCAAAGGCATTTAGGTGCTTAATGTCCATTCATTTTAATGGCAGTTAGGTTCCTAAACACCTTTGAAACGCTGAGCCTTAATCATTCTGTGCCCCAGTTTCTCACTGTACAATGGCCATGATAATACTTACTTTTCTTATAGGGGAGTTCTGAGCATTTCGGATACTGTAGCCTTGATGGGCATACAAATAGATAGTGAGAAGACAGCTCCCTAAGCCCAGGTGTCCATCAAATGCATAGTCTTCCATGGATGTGCTGAGTCACTCTCATTTATTTGGCTTAATTGCTCTTTCTTTTGTAACCAGTTGTGTTGTTGTAATGACATTAATGAAACAGAAATTGAAAATAAATGCGTCCACTTCTCCTGAACACTTATTTTCTCTATCCTGTAAGAGACCATTATCCAATCACAATGTTCAATTCCACGGACATCATGGGGTGAATTCTGTCTTCATTTCCAGCGACATACATTCCAGGGACCAATGAGAGACAGAGAAAAGCATTAGAATCTTGGCCAAGTAGCCACAGCTTTAGAATAACTTAGACAACAAACAAGATAATGCCTATAGGCATCTTGCCCTGACAACAGCGAACCCAGGAACCGCAACAGCTGCTGCTTCCTCTTTTAGGTGCTCAAATCCAGACTCTCAAAGTTTACAGCCCTGATTCCAAGACTTAGCCAAGGACTCGGGGGTTAGGTGTGAGTTAGCCACTGGGTGGTAGGACTAAGGCGGTTGTGTATAGGTCCAACTGCCAAAATGTAGAGTACCTTGGGACTTTGAGGGTGAAAATGTTGTCATGTAGGGACTTTAGGAGCCAGCTGAGCATTAGGCAGCAGCTGGACAGGGAATTTGTAACTTTTCCAGAAGGTACCAAGGCCAGAAGGTACCATTGTTATTTTCTAATCTAACCTTCTGTATAACACAGTCCATAGAACTTCCCAAAAACAATTCCTACAGCAGATCATTTAGAAAAAAATCCACTCTTGGTTTTGAAATTGTCAGTGATGGAGAATCCACCATGACCCCTGGTACATTCTTGCAATGGTTAATTACACTCTCCGTTTACAATTTGCATCTTATTTCCAGTCGGAATTTATCTAGCTTCAACTTCCAGCCATTGGATCGTGTTTTACCTTTCTCTGCTGGATTGAAGAGCCCAGTATTAAATATTTGTTCTCCATGTAGATACTTACAGACTGTAATCAAGTCACTTCTTAACCTTCTCTTTGTTAAGCTAAATAGATTGAGTTCCTTGAGTCCATGACCATAAAGCATGTTTTCTTATCCTTATAATAAAGGGATAATTAGGCATCAAAATCCCCTGATGAATCCCACCCTTACTCTCTTTGTACCTTAGTTCTCCATTAGTAAAATGGGGATGACAGCACTGCCCTACCTTAGACGGTGTAGGAGGAAAAATATACTGAAGTTTGTGAGATTCTCAGATACTCTGACAGTGGCAGCTGTATAAGTACCTAAGATAGACAGTTCGCCATGGGACCGTGGTACAGTCAATTCACCTCGATTTGCCTTCCCACCCTTTGTCTGAGTTGTTTGTCTATACTGTAAGCTTTACAGGTAAGGGACTGTCTCTTACTATGGGTTTATATAGTGCATAGGGGGGTCTCAGTCTTGGTGTGAGCTTCTAAGTGCTACTCTAATAAATAACAGTGGAGAATAGCATAATGTCATGATGGGTTTCTTTTAAACTGGCCCATTTTGACATTCACAAAAAAAAATAAAAATAAAACATGACCAAGAAGCAATTTTCCTGTTTGTTTGTGAATACGTCCCAACTCTAGTTGTCACGCCATCTGGAATTTGCCCAGTTCACTGGGGTTAATATCCCCACTCTTGTGGAAAACACTTCTGGCTCCTTAAGGATGGCCAGTGATCCAGACATCTGTTTTATATCTCAGCGGAAATGTATTTTATCATTGTCATACTTTTGACACCTGCAGAGGAACTATTCCCGCTCCCACTCTGAGGAATATGTTGCACCTGGGATTTCCAAATGGCCCTGTGAGAGTTGATCACCTAGCTCCTTTAGAAAGTTACTGAAGCTCTGGGATGAAATAATTTCCCACTTGTGCAGTGGGCCAGAACAAGCCGCAGGCACTACTCTAGGATCACTCTAGCCCTCAAAATAGAGCTTGATTGAGACTTAATGTGGTACATAGACCTCTGAAGGGGGTGAATTTCACCCTTAGAGAATTTTCAAGCCACAACAAATAATAACTAACAAATGCTTCCCATTTTTCCTACCAAATAAATAGATCATTCATCTTGGGGAGCTTGTGCATATGGACTATTTAAATTGTCTTCACTCAGTATTATAAGAAATATCATTTTTAATTCATTTGGCATTTCATTATTTTAGTTCTCCTAAATAAATGAATTCTGAAAGGTTACAGTAGAGATTCCTATCAAACATCTTATCTGGCAGTGAACAGAGGAAGAAAAAAACCCAGCTATGTACATTGCAAACTCTAATCTAAATGTGTCATTAGATTGTGAACAAGTTGTTAATGTCGTCCTTGAAGGCGACCTTGTACTGAAGATATATAGAAGGTGGCATTGCAGCCTCTCATCTGAACTGGCTTCCAAACTGGTTCATTCTCCATCTACTTATGTAGAAATGTATCATTTATAGTGATTCAAATTCAAATAAATGTGAGGATATGATAATGGTTTTAAAGCAATTTTGGTTGAGGTCTGAAAGGACAGGAAAAGAGGGGAAAGGTCCTTTTGAAGAAGATGACAATAAATGTCTAGTGAAACTGCATTGGATACCTCTGAGAGAAAGGACTTCAAGGAATCTGACTCTAGTCAAGTTCGGATTGGTACAGAGTGGAGACCATAAAAGTGTCTAGCTTGCTTCCCTTGGCTACATAGGGTCAACTGACAATCTAGTCCTTAATCTCTCCATGCTTTGATTTGTTATGAGGATACTAATACCCCTGAACCTTACACAGCAGTGTTGTGAGGATGAGTGCCCTACTGTTTGGAAGGTACTCACGTATTGTGGGAAAAGTGGATAGAATTTTTTGTGAGATGCTCACATACTCTGCGGATGGGCATGAAATGTGAATGCGTGGTTTTGAATGGGGTAGAGATCATGGCAGAATTTGTCCCTTTATTTAAAATATCTCCATTCCCAAGGATACAGTTAGCTTGTTTTCATGGAATAATTGGAAACGAGAGCATGCCAGTAATTCTGCTGCATGGTGCTTCCTAGAAGTGAAGTGCACTTATGGGCAATGGGGTAGCACAATATCTATTTGCCACTTAAATTCCCACTTAAGCCAGGAAAATGCATTTATGCTGGTCCTTAGTATTGGAGTGCATCTCCCCTTTCACAGATAGAAAGCTGCTAGATCATCATCCTGTGGTTTGGTGACTTCCAAAGCCTACTTTTCAGTATTAACTTGGGTGAGCAGTTGATGGAACAAAACAGATGACAACAAACACACAATCATGAGGGTAGATTGGTAAGGAAAAAAATATTCCTGAAAAATTTTTATTTCTTAGTCTGATGCAAATCAGGGGAAGCATTTCCCCCCACCCCCGACATTCTGACAGTTGGGGCCAAAGCTTTCAGAAATCAAACATGAACTCATTTTGAAATACTAGCAGCGTTTGAATTTTAAATTAACCTATTTACAATGAAACTATGCCTGCTGATTGCCATCAACTTCAGGAAAATTAACAGTAACGATCATTGGTGTCATAATGCAATTTCCCCACAAAAAATCACATAGGCTTCATTACTGTTTACATAAATTGTCATAAATACCAATTATAGCTGAACATAAAATGTAATGCTCTTTTTTTTAATCATAATCACACAATTGTTCTTCTAATTCATATGCTGGGGGAATAGGGTTTTGATTCAACCTTTGTTGTGAAGGAAATGTTTTGCTGGTAGTTAGTTTTGCTGTAAGTGCTTGTTGGCTTATTTTCAAATCTCTCTCTCTCTCCATTTGGAGCATTTAGTCCTTGTCCCTTGTTCGCTTTGCCCTCTACTACTCTGAGAGGAACATGTAGGCATGTTAATAGCAGATGGGGGAGATGCGCGTCTCGTGTCCTCTAGACATCGGCCGCTGGGGCTGAAGAGGATGAAGCCTTTCCAGTGGGGATTTATAACTTCGTTTTGTGCAATTACGTCGCAGACCCCATAAAGGAATAATGCAATAATAAGCCTGTTAAAAGAGCAAATTTCTTACACCAGTTTCAGATTCCCTCATAAGTCAGCAGAACAAACAGCTGATAAAGGAAATCACATGTTAAATGACTAATTAAAAAAAGAAAGACAGGGCCTTGGCTTTATTATAACCATGTGGTTTTGCCACACATATTTTGGGGTAATAACATTGCTATGTAGAGTATATATGGTACAAGGTAACTTCTGTATAATCACAGGGTAATTATCTGGTTATTTCTGTCTTCCAGCTAGAAGCCTGAGTAGCAATGTGATTAGTCAGGGCTAGATTCTGCTTCAGCTCTGAGGCTGCTGAAGGTTTCCAAATGCTCTGACTCCCCATAAGTGCATGTGTCTTCACTGGGAGTTGAGGCTGTTCATCAGCCCACAGAGGGCACGTGACACCTTGCAAGCATAACTACATTGCTCAGGATGGGTTACATATCCCTGCTGTGTCTGGAAAAGTGTTTCCTACAGCTGCCTTCTGGGAGAGTCGGTGCTTTATCTCAGATTGTAGCTCAGGAGGTCCTGGGTTTGATCTTTGGTGATAACTAAGATTATAGTCTTTGCACTAGGCTGTTGAGGGACTGATCCAGACTGTCTTTTGCAATTTGATGCCTCTGCCTGCATTGTGCAGGTGCAATCTCTGGGAACAGTGAGAGAGCTAACCAACCCTTTGCCTGCAGTGTTTCAAAATGGAGGTGCCAACCAGGAATGGTGGGAGCGAGGTCCATAAAGCCAGCAGATCTAGCTACCAGAAAATCAAGGCCAGGAAGAGGGGACACTGCAAACAGTCCCAGAGAGATACACACACCAACTAACATTTTAATAGCAACTTGCTTGAGCCCTTTCATCCTAATCCCCTCTCCCTTCCACCCCAGCAGGTAGACGGTGGGTCAAATGATTTTGATCTGCTGCTCTCTCCATTCTATTTACCTGGTCCTAGTTATGCCCTCCTTTGCAAAGCAGGGTGGGGGCATCGGACCTTATGTCAGGAATCTGAAACCAAAGGTTACCAAGGCTATGTCTACACTTGCAGATGTAGCGCGCTGGGAGTTAAACCAGCCCTCGGAGACAGCAGCAAGGAAAGCTCTGCCGTGTGTTCACACTGTGCTCCCTGGGACTGTGGAGCATGTCCACATTAGCAGCTCTTGCAATGCCACAGACAGCAGTGCATTGTGGGAGCTATCCTAGTGTGCATGTGGCTGCAGTGTGCTTTGGAAAGGGTTTGCAATGCCTAATGGGACAGGCACATGATGCAGGTTTCCCAGTCCCATTGTTCCATGGGCATCCTACGAGATTGCCAGCTGCTTTTGAAATGAAGGGATGGGGAGTGCGACAGGGAGTGTGGTGTGTGTGCATATGGGGGGAGAGACAAAGTGTTTTCAGGGGCAGAGTGTGTCAGGATGCTGTCTTTAGAGTGACCAAATATCCTGATTTTATAGGGACAGTCCCAATTTTGAGGACTTTTTCTTATATGGACTCCTATTAACCCCCACCCCCGTCCCAATTTTTCACATTTGCTGTCTGGTCACCCTAGCTATGTTGTATGTTCAGACAGTGGCAGGGGGAAGGGAGAAACCTGACTTCAGCCCCCACCCCACCGCCTCTCTCTCTCTCACACAAACACAAGGGCACAAACACCTGCTTCTGCAGCAGGAGCATTCCACAGTAATGGTTTGCTTTGTGTCCCGGACCAGATAAGCATGCGGGATGTCAGAAAAAGCTTTGAAAGAGGATATCCACATGCCTGCAGCCAAGTTCAAAATAGTGACCAGAGTGGTCACTTGACTTCAAGGGATCATGAGATGTTTTCAGAGGCCAATCACAGTGCAGTAATGCAGGCGCTCTAAGTGCCTTGCCAGTGTGGACACCTCAGGAGTTAAGGCACCCAGGGCTGATTTAATGTGCTCTAGCTTGCAAGTGTAGACAAGGCTCAATCAAGCATGGCCAAGCACCTCAGGAATGCATGCACTGGGCTTTTTTTTTTTCCCAACAAATTGAAGCAGCTGCATTGTTAATCTTATTCAGCTTTTCTGCTGTGGTATAAATTCTTGGGATAATCTTGACCTGTGTTTCTTTACAGGAATTCGATGAAGGGCAGTGAAGCATGTAGCTCCAAATTATGGGCAATCCATTGTCTGATGCAGTAGATTCATCTGCAGGTCTCTTTGCCAATACTTCTTAAAAGCATTATTTTTCTTTTGATATAATGAATGGATTCCCCTGTAATTTCTGGATGAAAGACTTTTTGTCCACAGAATTTATATCATCCTAGGTGTTTTGTGAGGTGTGTTTTTTGTTTTGGTTTTGGTTTTTTTGGTCTGTGTTTCCTACTGTCTCTGCAAGCTGTGTTATTCTTAAATGTTTCGTCACAGTGAACTGAATTCGAAGATATCGAAGAAATAAAGTCGTGCTTGCCCTCTAACTGCTGATTTTGCAAAGAACAGGCCTGTTGTGGGAAAACTGCAATGTTCTGTGAAGACTGAATTAAATCTTCGGCACAATTGTTGGAGGAACTTATCATTCAGCACTCACATCTAAAGGGAGCCTTTCCATTGACTCCGAGGGATCGGACCCAATGTGCAGTTACCTAGAAGCACAAAAGTCACATTTCCCGCAATTTTTATTCCAGCTTGATGATGACTGGAACCAGCAAACTTTCCCTAAGGTCAGTGGAACATCTGCGCACAGAAGATGTGTGGCTTTGAGCTCTGATTGATCCTTATAAACAAGTGTCTACATAGGTCACGCTGTGTCTACACTGTGTAGACCTGAGTTGGTTGATTACAGCTCAACACTGTACGGGGAAGTGGTTTTACTGCATTGCCATAATGGGGTGCTTACATCAGATGGAGCAAAATTTGAGTCTAGACACATGCACAAGTAGCTCGATGCAATGTGACTTATATTGACCTAACTTCATAATGTAGAGCAGCCCTTAGTTTTTGTATGTGAAGTGTCCAGGAGTAGCTTGTTCATGCAAGCCAAGTCTATGAACCTCCCATGCTAGTGACATAGGACGATTATGTAACCAATGGCAGATTAATTGGAGATCAACTGCCAAATAATTATTAATATTCATTTGTACTATAATAGCACCTTGCAGCCCCAGCCAATATCAGAGCACCCTGCTAATATATCTGGTACATATTTATGCTAGGAGACGATCCTAGCATAAATATGTTGCATTCTAAACAGAGAATACAGACACAGGAAATATTGCTGTTATCCTCATATGACAGAGGGGGAACTGAGGCACTGAGAAATTAATTGACCTGCTTAAAATCACAAAAAAGTCTATGGCACAATCAAGACTCGAACTCCAAGCTCCTGAGTCACTGTCTAGTGCCTTAACTACAAGCTCATGTTAAGGAAAGCTAAAACATCCTGATGGTGTGACTTAATCATTGTAGCCCATTACACATGAGAATTTTTGCTAGCTCAAAGGGTGGGAGGAATAGGTCAGGGGTTTGAGCAGTGGCCTGCTAAACTTAGGGTTATGAGTTCAATCCTTGAGGGGGCCATTTAGGGCTCTAGGGCAAAAAAACTGTCTGTGGATTCAGCCTGCTTTGAGCAGGGAGTTGGACTAGATGACCTTCTGAGGTCCCTTCCAACCCTGATATTCTACAGAAAACATTATTTAAATGTCTCAAGGATCTGAATGTGAAGATAAATCTGAGTAAGATGATTAAATGAATGTGGTTAATATAGCCCCTCCCAGTAATAAAAAGGTTATTTAAATCTTTTAGGTCTCAAGAAAAATGGCTAATTAGTAGACCCAGTCAAATTATTCATTGGAAATAAATCACCCAAGGAATTTAGCCCTTTTCCCCATGTCTAAATTTTTCATGAACTGTTTCTGATATCAGCAAATATATTTGTAATACATAAATATTCACTAAGCTGGTTGTTGGTAGAGACTTTATTGATATGTGTTTTTTAACCCATACACCTTACTTGACGATTGTCCATGTCACTAACATGTAACTGCTGTTACATTCTTGCGTTCTTTTTATTTGCTTGTTATACCTAGTTGCTGTCCTGTCCTATGTTAGAACAGCGGTCCTTAAAGTTTTGCACTGGTGACCCCTTTCAGATAGCAAGCGAGTGTGACCCTCCTTATACATTAAAAACACGTTTTTAATATCTTTAACACCATTATAAAGGCTGAAGACAAAGCAAGGTTTGAGGTGGAGGCTGACAACTCACAACCCCTATGTAATAACCTCATGACCCCCTGAGGGGTCCCAACCCCCAGTCTGAGAATCCCTGCACTAGAATGTAGACTCTTGAGGGCAAGGACTGTAACTTACTATGCGTATGTACTGTGTCTAGCAAAATGGGCCTTGCTCCCAACTGAGCAATTTCAGTGCTACCATAAAAGAAATAATAAATTGTACTCATCTATTTTAGAACTGAATGATTTTTTAATCACAAAAGAGATGAAAAATTTGAAATTGTTTCTGTTTAGCAGGTTCAAAATGGGCCCATTATTCTTAAAAAAATTAATGACCTTTTAAACAGTTTTATCTAAATTAGTGTATATATATATATTAAAAAAACACTATTGAAAGAGTGATCAATATTTTTACATTTACTTCCTCCAGCTGAGAGGTAAACTGCTCCAGGCCTATACTGGGTTTTTGGTAGATGAAAAAGGTTGCAAAACAGTTTTGGCAAAGTTTTTCAGACAAAATTTGATACTAAAAAACATTCAGTAAATATGAAAAAATTCTGAACATGTTTGAAACAAAAATGTAAACTTTCGGAAAAAAAACAAGTTTTTCATGCTGTCTGTTACAGCTATCCCCCTATTCCATTTTGTTTCTTACAGCTGTCCTCATACTCCATTTTGTTTTTGTTCTCCTGTGGCCTCCCCTCCCTGGCTGTTAAGTTGTTACAGGGCCATGCCCTCCAAAGGATGCACTGCTAAGTTGGACACTGCCCTGTCAAGGGTAGCCTGTTACACTGTTCACCGGGCTCGTGTAGGTAGGCATGTCCAAGCTGCAAGCGATGGTTTTAAGATCTTGGGCATAGTTAGGCCTCTGTCTTTGATCACTCTGCACGACTCTGCCAGACAGTCTCTGTGGTCACCGACAGCTCCTCTCTCCTCCTTGTATCAAGAGAGCACAGAAACGGCGGAAACGCCTGTTTCCTTAAAAACAACATTTTAAACTAAGATCAAACGTTCCCAGCGCCTGTCGATCACAGGGTTCTGGGGCCTTCCGCTCTCGTTTATTTTGAGCGACCCTTTTGAAAAAAACCCACGAAGAACGAATGCGCCTGAGAGTCTCTGATGATAGACCGTACCTAGCCTTCTAGGTCTTCAGCTTTGCTGCTGTCTTCTTGTGGCGTAAGAACCCTCTGTAACCTCATCTTTATTTTATATGTTAGCTGCAGCCTGTCCCCAGCACACAGACTCAAGCTAAACTGGTCGTGTCTAAACCCGTCCAAACCTGCAGCACTGGCGCAAAAAAGTTGTGCCGCAAGCCGCTAGGTTGCTGGGGCGTCTGCTCAGCTAGCCACGCTGCAGCCACCACCCTGCAATAACTTGCCCGACTTCCATAGCAAAGTGCACCATAGGTGTGTAGTTTAAAGTAAGTTGACGGTTAAGATTATAGAGCTTGTAGTTCTACCTCCTGTTAGTTTGTCTGTCGCTAAGTGTAACTGTAAGTTGCTTGAAGTTAGATTGTTGTTGCCTAGTTGTTGGTTGTAGATTAGATAGGTTTGCTGCTTCCCCCCCCCCCCCCCCCCTCCTCTAAACTTGTCTTTTTCCCACTCTCAATCCTCCCGTGCTGTCTCCGTCGTCTCTCGGTTACAACTCCTGCTCACCGAACTTCAACACCCTCTGCCGTTTCCCTTGTAAACTTGTCTGTTTTCCGCTTCTTATTTTCCCGTCTTAACCCTAACATCTCTCTGCTTCCTTACCTGCGGCTCAGTGCTTGCTGCTTCAGCCGCACTCTCCTCCCATACAGTGCCACTAATCATCACACCCACCCACCCTCTTGACCAGCTTTTAAGTCACCTTGCTATAAGCCTCACAAATTAAAGTCACGTAATCTACCATTGCATAATTCACTTATACCCATATTGCTGAATACTTTCTATTACATATACAATTTTTTACCTGATATAAGGCACACCACCTTCATACATCACTAAATTGTACCCCATTATATGAACTACATTTTATTTGGCATTTCTTTGGTACATGTCATTCACACTGTATCAAATGTTTCCTATTAAGTAAGTTGTTATGACGTACTGTACATGTGCTCGAACCCAATGACTGTACCAACTGTAGAATCTCCACACTGTCAATTAAGAACCCATCCCATCACTGTCTATTGTAAACACCCTATACACTCCATCCCTTCGTATTTTATTGTTAAATTCCCACCACTTCCTTTTTCCTTTAATAAAGAAATTAATTGGCACCCCACCTGTGTGGTAATTGCTCCCCATGATCCCATATACCTGCTGGCAGGGACACATGCAATTTTTAATTTTTGAAAAAAGGCTATTTTCTGGTGCAAAAAATGTATTTGTCTGAAAAAGTTTGACTGGTCCCCGTTGGAATGTCTTTCAACTACTTGCTCCTCACAGTTTGTTATTCATAGTGGGATGATTGGTTATCTGAGCGAGATGGAATGGTTTCTGTTGCCTGATTTGAGTAGAATAACATAATGAATGTCAAATACTGAATATTGAAAAAGGAATAAAAAATAATGAATTATCTGCTTGCATGGGAATATGGAGGCTGAGCCGAAACCCAATGCCATCAATGGGAAGGCTCCTATTGACTTCAAAGGGCTTTGGCTTAGGCCTGTAGCTATTTCTATAATGAATATTAAACTTTAAGTTCTTTAAGCATTAGTATAATCAAAACCCATATGCACAAAAGCAAATAAAATGGAAACAAAAGAGGGAACTACACACTGAATTTCCAGTCAGAGTCTGAATATTGAATGAATGTTCGCAAGCACTTCTTTTGGGGTGTTTTCCCCCACCCCCAGTATCCAACTAGCTCTGCTAATTTGTGATTAAATTGGCTTCAAGAAATTATTGTGATGAAATTGGCTTCAATAAATTTGCCTATGGTGGGATGAAGAGCAATGCTTCAAAACTTGGCATCGTACTTATTTGTCAGGTCAGGGAGGTTTTTCTTTCCCAGTTGTGATTTTGTGAAGAACACTGCAGAGGATTTCTCAATATTAATTTTAAAGTCACATAGACAGTGGATATGGAGTAGTCCCTATGGAGATTTCCTTTTCATTTAAATATTCCCCAGAAATGTTAATAATTTCTCTGCATAGCAGTTTTGCTCTTACATTTGAAGTTCTCAGATTTCTTTACATATAATTGTTAATTAGGTCACATAATTTTCCTGTGAATTGGGTGTTTTTTATTTTAACCTTTTTACAGGAAAGTAAACTCAAGCAAAGAAATGTTAGTGTCTTGTTTCAAGTAATGCAGAAGCTAAATGTAAAAGACAACAACTTATGTATGTGCTACAGAAATGTAGGACGGAATGGGCCTTGATAAGTCATCTAGTCTGGTCTCCTGTACTGAGGCAAGACTAAGAATTAGCTAGATCATCCCTGACAGGTATTTGTCTAACCTGCTCTTAAAAACCTCCTGTGACTGTCATGGTACAATCCCCACTATAAACCTTAGCGTCCAAGATATGGGGTACCAGCATGTATTCCTCTAAGCTTAATCACCAGCTTAGAACCTGTAGCACTGCCACCAACCAGGAATTCCAGTGCCTGGTACATTCTGGTCCGCCCAAAACCTTGCCCGGGGACCCCCAAGACCCAGACCCTCTGGATCGTTAACCCAAGGAAAGTAAACCCTTTCCCCAACCGTTGCCTCTCCCAGGCTTCCCCTCCCTGGTCACCCGGGAAGATCACTGTGTGATCAAACTCCTTGAATCACAAAAAAGAGAGGAAAATGCACCTCCCCCCCTCCTTCTCTTTCCCCTCCCAGACTCTTCCTGAGAGAGACAGTAATCCTGATACAGAGAGAATTAGCCTCTCTCTCTCCCTTCCCTCCTTTCTCCCACAATTCCCTGGTGAATCCAGACCCAGTCCCCTGGGTCTCACCAGAATAAAAAAAACAATCAGTTCTTAAACAAGAAAACTTTAATTAAAGAGAGAAAAATAGTAAAAATTATCTTTGTAAATTTAAAATGGAATAGGTACAGGGTCTTTTTTCAGCTATAGACACTGGGAATACCCTCCCAGCCTAAGTATTCAAGTACAAATTAAAATCCTTTCAGCAAAAATACAAATTTGAACTCCTTTCAGCCAAATACACAATTAAACTCCTTCCAGCCAAATGCACATTTGCAAATAAAGAAAACAAACATAAGCCTAACTCGCTTTATCTATCTAGTACTTACTATTTGGAATCTATAAGAACCTGTATCAAGGAGATTGGAGAGAAACCTGATTGCACGTCTGGTCCCTCTGAGCCCCCAAAGTGAACAACAACCAAATTCTAACAGCACACACAGAAACTTCCCTCCCTCAAGATTTGAAAGTATACTGTCTCCTGTTTGGTCCTCTGGTCAGGTGACAGCCAGGCTTACTGAACTTGTTAACCCTTTACAGTCCAAGAGATATAAAGTACTTCCGTGCTATTAACTTTTCTTATCTGTTTATGCCAATGACAGATTGCATAACTTTCCTAGATAATTTGTTACAGTGCTTAACTACTCTGACTGTTAGAAAGATTTTCCTAATGTCTAAACCAAATTTCCATTGCAGAAATTTAAGCGCATTACTTGTGGATAAGGAGAACAATTTTTCATCCCCAGTTCCCTTTATAGCAACCTTTTACATACTTGAAGACCATTATTAGGTTCCTCCCCCTCATCTTCTCTTCACTAGACTAAACAAATCCAGTTTTTCAATCTTTCTTCATATTTCATGTTTTCTAGAATATTAATCATTTTTGTTGCTCTCCTCTGGACTTTTCCCAGTTTGTCCTATCTTTACACAGAACTGGAGTACTCCAGCTGAGGCCTTATCAGTGCTGAAAGGAGTGGAAGAACTACTTCCTGTGTTTCTAATACATCCCACACTTTCTAATACATCACACTTTCTAATATATCCCAGAATGATGTTCACTTTTTTTTTTCACAAGTATTACATTGTTGATTCATATTTAGTTTGTGATTCACTATAACCCCTAGTTCCTTTTCTGTT
Source organism: Chelonoidis abingdonii (assembly GCF_003597395.2). NCBI lineage: Eukaryota > Metazoa > Chordata > Testudines > Testudinidae > Chelonoidis > Chelonoidis abingdonii. The sequence goes on from NC_133774.1 coordinate 9,150,120, forward strand.
ATACTCTTTCCTAGGCAGTCATTTTCCATTTGGTTATTCATTCAATTTACTTCCTAAGTAAAGTACTTTGCATTTATCTTTATTGAATTTTATCCTATGTATTTGAGACCATTTCTCCAGTTCGTCAAGATCATTTTGAATTATAAGTCTGTTCTCCAGAGCACTTGCAACCCCTTCTAGCTTGGTATCACACGCAAAATTTACAAGTGCGCTCTATCTACTATTATCCTAATCATTTATGAAGATATTGAATAAAACTAGACCCCAGAGAGATCCCTGTGGGACCCCACTTGATATGTTATTCCAGCTTGACTGTGAACCATTGATAAATACTTTCCAAATATGTTTTTTATGCTTTATAGTAGGTACGTCTAAACTGTATTTCCCTAGCTAACTTATGAGAAGATCATGTGAGACAGTATCAAAAGCCTTACTAAAGTTGAGATATATCAGACCTACTGATTTGCCCCATCCACCTGGGGAGATGTTACTTTGTCAGAGGATATTAGATTGGTTTGACATGATTTGTCCTTAACAAATTCATGATGACTGTCACTTATCACCTTATTATCTTTTAGTTGCTGACAAATTGATTGTTTGATTATTTGTTCCATTATCTTTCTGGTTACTAACATTTTGCTGACTATAATTCTATGAGTCTATAATTCCCTGAGTTGTCCTTATTCCCCTTTTTATAGATAGGTATTATGTTTGCTCATTTCCAGTCCTCTGCGATCTCTCCCATTCCCCAGGAGTTCTCAGAGATAATCACTAACATCTGAGAGATCCCTTCAGCCAGTTCCTTAAGTATTCTAAGAGTTTTTTAGCAGGCCCCTGAAGACATCTAACTTGTCTAAGTAATTCTTAACTAGTTCTTTTCCTAGTTTAGCCTCAGATCCTGCCCCATTTACACTGATATTCACTATGTTAGACATCTGATCACTGCTAAACTTCTGGGTGAAAACTGAAACAAAAAAGACATCGCTGCATTTTCTGTTATTGTCTTTCCTTCCTCGTTGAGTAGTTGACCTACTCTGTCTTTGGTCTTCCTCGTGTTTCTAATGTACATGTAATTTTTTTCTTGTTACCCTTTATATGCCTCCTAGTTTAATTTTGTTTTGTACCTTGGCCCTTCTAATTTTATCTCTACATGCTTGTGTTTTATATATTGTGATGGGGCAAGGCCAGATGGCTACAGTAAAGTACTGAGAAACAGGTATGTTAGCCTATTGGCATCCCAGGGGTGGGCGGGCAAAGCCCGCCCACTTCTAAAGGACCTCCCCCCAGCCTAAGGGGAGGATCCACAGGGCTAGAACACCAA
>NC_133774.1:9151540-9249805 GCF_003597395.2 Chelonoidis abingdonii
TTCAATTAATTATAGCTGCTGCTGCTGCAGGCCCAAATGATGGCATGGGCCGTGGTGGATCAGGCGCAGCACTCAGTCCCAAGAGGCAGGAGTCAAAGGCGAAGAAAACAGCCAGCAGGGGTGGTGGAGGGGCAACGATGTGGTGAGGGCCCAGAAGGAACACAGATGGACCGGCGGGCAGGCTTCCCGCCACACCCCCGGGTGCTCCCAGCAGACTCAGTCCAAACCCCCACCACAAGAGCAACAGTTGAAAAAAATATCAGTCAGGAATACCCCCTCCAACAGTGCGTCTTCACGTTGGTTCTCCAAACAGCAGGCGGTCTCCTCCTCCTCCATTCAACCTCCTCCGGGCTTCCAACAGTCTCCCAGCAGCTGCCCCAGGTAGTCCCAGCAGCTCCAGGTGGTGGCTGGATGGTGTTCCAAGGCAGGAGGGACTCCCGCCTGCGAGGTGTCTCAGCAAAGCAAGGACGGGGTCCCTCACACCTCCCCTTGCTCTGGGAAGCAGGCAGCAGCCGCGCCCCTCCGCCTCAAGGGCTGTAGGTGAGGAACCAGCAGGAAACCAAGGGGTGGGGGGGGAGAATCTACTAGGCCAGCCAGCAAGTGATAAGCAGGGAGAGGGGTCGGCGTGGTTACCATAACCAGCCAGGGCGAAGCAGCAAGAAGCAGGAACAGCAAGCAGTAGAGCAGCAACAGCAGCCCGTGGAGGGGCAGCGCCCCAGCAGATCAGCAGGCAGCAGCAGCAGCAGCCGCCCCCATCCTCCTCGTCCTCCACAGCAGAGCAGTCAAAGGGAGAGGAGGCTACATCCTGGACCCAGGAGAAGCAGGTTCTGTTCCCTCACAGGTAATGTAGCCTATGGCATCCAGGGGTGGGCGGGCGGAAGGCCCGTCCACTTCTAAAGGACCTCCCCCCAGCCTAGGGGAGGATCCCACACAGCTAGAACACCAAAGTGATTCCGGGGCAGACGAATGAAAAAAAACAGGATCAAGAGTGAAGGTCAAATAGGCTAAACTACAGGTGGACTCGGGATGGGGGAAACCGAGCAGAAGAACCCCGGACAACGCCGACTGCTCCTCAAAGGCGTCAAGGGAGCCAGTGGACGCCGCCCAGAGGACTCCGCCGGAATGCAGTGAACAGACGGCAGGAACGAAAAATAGGCCCTACAGGTCGGCAGGAGTCCCGTCGGCCAACTCCTTCTCCCGGGTGTTGTAGATGGCTAGTTTGGCCAAGGCCAAGAGAGGTTGAAAGGAGATTCCCGCGACTTTACGTGGGGCCACGTATGCGGAGTGCATAGATAAAAAGGTGAGGGGAAAAGTGCAACCAGAAACGTAAAGAAGATAGTCAAGGAGGACCGGAACAGGGGCTGCAAACCTTGGCGGCACTCCAAAGTAAACGTGCGCCCAAGGTGCCCTTCACGCCACAAGAAAGGGCAGGTGTCGGGACGGGGGTGAAACCGCGCCAAGTAACACACCCGTGCTTCAAGGCCCATGAAGGAGCCGCCAACTGACATCCCCAGCGGCCGGGGGACAGGTATGTTTAGCCCCAGGCTAAACAAATCCCTTAGGACCCTGGTAACAAATAGCGCAGTTGCTCACGGTTAATTCAAGCGCACCTGGGAGCCAATTAAGACCTTTCTAGGAAGCAGTAGAGATAGCTACTTTAATTGAACACGCCGCAGCCAATCAAGGCAGGCTAAATCAGGGCACCTGGCTTTAAAAAGGAGCTCAGCTCCAGTCAGGCAGGGAGAGCCAGAGGCAGAGGAGCCATGGATTGAGGAGCTGGGAGCAAGAAGGGCAAGGAAGCTGAAGAGTTGAGAAGAGTGTACTTGCTGGAGGATTGAGGAGGACATAGGACAAGTGTTATCAGACACCAGGAGGAAGGTCCTGTGGTGAGGATAAAGAAGGTGTTTGGAGGATGCCATGGGGAAGTAGCCCAGGGAGTTGTAGCTGTCATAAGAGGTACTATGGACAGCTGCAATCCAGAGGGCCCTGGGCTAGAACCCAGAGTAGAGGGTGGGCCCGGGTTCCCTCCAAACCTCCCAACTCCTGATGAGACACAGGAGGAGATGACTCAGACTGTGCGTTCCACAAGAAGGGAAGATCACTGAGGTGAACAAATCTGCCAATAAGCGCAGAACCCACCAAGGTGGAGGAGGAACTTTGTCACAATATATACACTCATCCTTCATAATTTGACCTCGTTTGCACTTTTTGTAGGACTCTTTTTTGAGTTTCAGGTCATTGAAAATTCTTCTGTTTAAGCCTAGTTGGTCTCTCACCACACTTCCTATCTTTCCTACACGTTGGAATACTTCACGCTTTTTCCCCAAATAAAATCTCTTTAAAACACCACCAGTTACCCTGAACGCTTCCCCTCCTTAGACTTGCTTCCCATGGGATCTTATCTACCAATTCTCTGAGTTTGCTGAAGTCTGCCTTCTTGAAATCTATTTTAATTCTGCTGTGTTCCCTTCTACCATTCCTTAGAATCATGAACTCTATCATTTCATGATCACTTTTACCCAAGCTTCCTTCCATCAGCAAATTCTTAACAAGTTCCTCCCTATATTGCAGAATTATATCTAGAACAGCTTCTCACATGGTTGCTTTTTTCCACCTTTTGTAATAAAAAGTTGTCTCCAAGGCATTCCAAGAACTTGTTGGATAATCTGTGCCCTGCTGTATTATTTTCCCAGCAGATGTCTGGGTAGTTAAAGTCCTCCGTCACCACAAAGTCCTGTGCTTTTGATGATTTTGTTAATTGTTTAAATGTCAGCCTCATCCACCTCTTTTTCCTGGTTATGTTTTCTATAGTAGATGCCTACCATGACATTATCTCTTGTTATTACCCCTTTTGTCTTTACCCAAAGATATGCTACAGGTTTGCCTTCCAGCACCAATGTGTATCTCTCTGATACACAAGGCAACACTTCCTCCTTTTTTCAATTCCTGAACACATTATACCCCTCTGTACCAATATTCCTGTCACGTGAATTATCCCGCCAAATCTGTGATGACAGCTGTCATATTTTTAATTATTCACTAGTATTTTTAATTCTTCTTGTTTGTTCCAGCCCCTTCAACCAAGAAGCAGATGTGGCTGGCTGGCTATTGCAAGTGTTTTGTGCCTGTTTTCACTATAAAGGCTGTCCAGTTTTGGAACTCATAAAAACAGGTGCAATGGATGAAGGTGTGTGACAGAGCCTTTCAGACTTTGAAGGACCAGCTAACTCAGGAGCCAGCTCTCTTTCTTCCTGATTTTTCAAAACTGTTTATCCTCCAGACAGATGCCTCAGAAGTGGGACTTGGGGCTGTGTTGTCCCAAGAGGTAGAAAGTGATAGTCATAAACAGGTAGCTAAGGGTTAATGTCTCTTTCACCTGTAAAGGTTTAACAAACAGTGACCTGCAGCACCTGACCAGAGGACCAATCAGAAGACAAGATACTTTCAAATCTCGGTGGAGGGAAGCCTTTGTTTGTTTTTTGGGTTTTGCGTTGTTCTCTCTGGGATCTGAGAGTGACTGGACATACTACAGGCTCTAATTTTCTGTTCAAGTAGTAAGTGCGTGTAGAAAGGCAGTTTAGTCTTTTTAATTGGTTTTCTTTATTTGCAAATGTGTATCTTGCTGGTAGAATTTTAATGTGTATTTGGCTGGAAGTATTTTTAAATTGTATTTCTGCTAGAGGAGGCTTTTCTCCAGTTTCTATAAGCTGAAGACCCTGTAATATTCCATCTTAAATTTACAGTGATTATCTTTAATCTCCTTTTTTTATTAAACTTTTTTCTCTTTAAGACCTGATTAATTTTTTCCCCTGGTTAAGGCAAAGGAACTGAGTCTGTACTCACCAGGGAACTGGTGGGGAGAGGGGAGAAGGAGGAGTGGGGGAGGAAAGCTAAATTTCCTCTGTGTTTTAGATTCACGGAGCTTGAATCTGTCTACCTTCCCAGGATAACCCAGGGAGGAAAAGCCTGGGAAGAGGGGGAGAAGGGGAAGAAAAAAACCTGAGTTCTCTGTGTTGTGAGTCAAGGAGTTTGAAGCACGGTAATCTCCTGGTGTACCCAGGGCGGGAAAGATCTGGGAGGAAGAAAGGAGGGGGAAGGGAAATGATTTATTCCCCTTTGTTGTGAAACTCAAGGAATTTAGGTCTTGGGGGTCCCCAGGGAAGGTTCTGGGGAGACCAGAGTTTATCAGGCACTCCAAGTCCTGATTGGTGGCAGCTTATCAGATCAAAGCTGGTAATTAAGCTTAGAGAAATTCATGCTGGTACCCCAATTTTTTGGACTCTAAGGTTCAGATTGGGGCTAGATGCCAGGACAGTGATGAACTCCTGATACTGAATTTGAGTTATGCCCCTGAGAAGCAAAAACTCAGTGATCAAGAAGGAGGCAATGACTGTGAAATTGGCAACAAAGGACTATGCCCTTTTCTGCTGACTAAACTCTATGAAAGACACTAACACCCGAATTATGAGGTGGTACCTCTCCCTTCAACCCTACAACTTCCAGGTACTCTATCATCCAGGAAAGGCACACACAAACACTGACTTTTTTTCTTGGGAGGGAAGAGAGCAGGACAAAGATCCACCGCCAGCTTCTAGCCTGAGGGGGAGGGTGTGGATGGGTGTACAAGCCCCACACTGGTGAAGCAGGGGTTAAGGAGCAGCTCCTGCCCCAGAAAGCCCCGCCCAGTTGCCCCTGCTGGGCATGCTTACAGTGGAGGCTAAGTTCAAAAGGGAGAAGCTTAGCTAAGTCTGGGTGAACAGAGATGGGGAGCAGTTGTGTGTTGCAGGCTCCTGCCAAGAAGACGCCAGGGCCCATGCAGCGAGGATCAGGCCCCACTGCTGGGCTGCTATAGGCCCTTCAGCTGCAGAAGTTGAAAACAACCAGCTGTGACCGAGAGAGAAAGATCTTTGAGACTGGGACCAGGGAGGACACTGGGGGAGCCTAGCAGCAAACTAATGTCACTAACAGAGGAATAGAAACAGGAGTAGGAAGTGGCCAAGGGAGAAGTAGTAGGGGTGCCATCTCCGAGGCCACACATTTTGAACTATTTTTTACTGGACTCTGGTTTGGAACTCTGTGGGGCAGGGAGGGCCTGGATTCATCTATCCATAGCCATGGACTCTTGCCACTGGGCAAAATGGCCATGGATGCTTGCCGCTGTGTGGTACTGCCAGGCACAAACACTAACTCTCCCCCACCAACAATTTCCCATACTTTTTGAATTAGTATACAGATAACTAAGATGTTCATTAGATTTTCCCTCTGTACACCCTTAATGAGTGTTTCAATGACTAACTTTTAGGCTCCTAAAAATCACTGGAACAACACTGAGAGCCACCAAGCCTGAGTTAGGTGCCTAGGATCCCGACACAAGGAAAGGGGAGAGAGAGGCACCCCAAACTGGGATTTACAAAAGCCAGAATGCTGGGTAGGGAGCTGCCTATCCTATCCAAAGAGAAATGTTAACAAGCCTCTAGGGGCTTGTCTACACTTACCAGGGGATCATCACTTGACAATTGATACATTTGCACTTGATTTAATGGGTCTACTGAAGACCTGCTAAATCAACGACAAATCTGTCTCTCATCAACTCTTGTACTCCACAGCTACTAGAAGAGTGTTTAGAGTGCTCTCCTGGGATGTGGGATACTCAAGTTCAAGTTCCCTCTCTACCTAGGGAGGAGAAAGGATTTGAACTTGGGTCTCCAACTTCTTGAGAGAAGTGTTTTGACCACTGAACTGTGAGATATTCTGATGTGGCATTTCCTCAATCTCTCCTACTGAACCTATTACACTTTTTAAATCTACTTAAAGAGTTGCTGGACCAGAGAAGGAGAGTATGAGAATGACTCTATAGCTAGCTAGTTAGAGCACTGAGCTGGGTGGTGGGAAACCCGGAGCCAGTAAGTAATTTACAGCTTGCTTCTCCCCTTGTCTGGCTGGACAGTTAGAGGAACGCTACAAATATTTCATCTACTCCCTGATCGTCTTTTGGTGGGGGGGAAACAGTGGCTGCAGAGAGCCCATCTTCTCCATCCTGCGTGATCACCAGCAGTCTCAATAATCCACACAGAGGAGGAATGGGTGACAATGGCACCTACTTCCCTGTGTAGACAGGCAGGAAAATTGCAATGGCGCCTTATGTGAATTTGAGGTCATTGGTGTCCCCTTTAAGCAAACTCTTAATATAAGAATAAAGCTACTCAGTGAAAGAATTGAAGGCACACAAAGGCTGTGCATGTTAAAAAGTCTCTGGCACATTCCTAGTTTGCTTAATAATTTCTAATTATGTTCTACGTCACACAATTAAATATTTCCATTTCCATGGTTTGCATGTACCCAAAAGCAGGGCACTAATCATAAAATAGTGTATCTAGTTGTCTTTAATACCAGATGTGAGTTGTTCTGTTCAGCATGATCTGCAAGGACTTTGGCTGCATTGCCAAGTTTTTAGGAACTTTTTGTTGTTGTTGTTGAACTACTGAGCTCATGTCTCCGCTCTTGTGCTATATAACATTGTATTTTATTCTAAAATATATTATTAAATAAATACAAGAGAACCAAGGGTATAGGCCAAACACTGTTCTCAGTCACACTGGATTATGTATGGAGCAACTCCACTGGCTACGCCAGCTTCGCGCCACTGGACTTAAGACCTCAATACAGCAAAGTATAGTATAACTTAAGAGTGCAGCCAGTCCCTTTGATGACTAGCTATGTGTAAAGTTGTGCACTATGCTTAAGTGCTTTGCTGGATCAGGGCCTAAGGCCACAATCCGAAGCCCACTGAAATCAATCAAAATCTATTGACTGGCTATAGTGAGCTCTGGATGAGGCCCTACATGCGCAATCTAGCACCACATTACTAACATGGGAGGGGCTATGATAATGAGATGATGTCATGCAATTATGGGGGTGACTATACTTATACTGTGTGAAGCTTGTGGGACACTTCCATGCGGACATGCCCTTTGAGAACTAGATTCTTGCAGAAGTCAGTGCGCACCTAGACTGAGCTGAGAGTTTGCACCGTTAATAAGAGAGCTGGGCCTGCTCTTCAAACAGCCTGCATGTGGAGTGTTCCTGGACATCGCAGGCCATGTCCTCACTGCAATATAGACCCGGGCTCAATCAGGCTTACCCCCAACCCTCCGTCCTTCCATTTACACACAATTCTGTGTATCTTGGGTCCCGGACACAGGACCTCACAGGGATGTATTATTTTCCAGGCTGGACTCAGCTTAGGACATCACCTTTCCCCTTTTATGAGGAGTTGGGCAAAGTACTGTCTGAAACCTGAGCCACCAGTGCTTTATAACAACCTGGTCAGCTGGGACAGTTACCTTCTTACCCCTCGATCCAGTATAGGCTTGGAGGGGAGCCAGCAATAATTGGATCAGGCTGCCAAAGCATCTCGTACTTAAACTGGTTCCCTAGGAGATTTTGCCGCTGAAGCAACTGCAGCACATTCTGGGTCCCTACTCGGAGGAGCTTTTTGATTTCTCTTCCCCTGAAGAGGAGCTGCCTGCCAAGGAACCATCATCAGGAACACAAGAGGCAGAAGTAGCTCCTAAGTCTGGTAGGTTTCTGGCTTAATGTTTGTTCTTACTAACATAGGGATGCAAAATGTATTCCAAGCCATGGATGGCAAGGTGTAACTGCTAATGGTGGATTACATGCCAGAGTCCTAGCATTGCTCCTCTCCCCCGCAACTCCCACAACACCACCACATGGAATTCAAAATGGAGAGTGGGAAGAAGAAGTGGGTCCCTGGGATGCTGAACAGTCACTGGTCCAAGCAGAAGTGTTTCTGTGAGTAACGTATGGTGGGCATTCTGGACAGAACCAACAAGCAGGTGCAGTAACAAAGGGAGAAGGTTTCATGGCCAGTGAAAACGCAAGTGGGAAAGCAGAGCAAAAGGACAGAATTTCAGTGTGCGATGAGAGAGGCTTGCAGTGCAATTTCTGGAGCAGGAATGTCGCCTGAGGGAGGAAGATAGAGCCCAGGAGAAAGCCATTTTAGAGAGGCAGCTCACATGTATGGCCACCAGAGTACAGGATCCTGCTGCACCCACACCACATCCTGAGTCCCCTCCACGGTACCATGTGCTGGAGACCAGAAACACTTTGGACAATTCCATAATTGGCTGCAATCGGGATGCAACAGCAATTGAACAGGGCAAATCCACCACATGAAGTCCTCCACCCTGTGCAATGGTTTAATATTATGCTTCTATAATATATATTAAAAAAATAAAGGTTTTTATTTTATTAAGAAATTGCATTGCCATCAATGCATCATATCATATAATGTGTATATCCAGTAAAAAAGGTAAACATACTATAAGAGGCCATTGGGAAGGTGTATACAAGCATTGTTTTGCAATACATTTCTCTATCTCAAGACATGCTGTAAAGCCACAGTTCTTGCCATTCACTCTCCACCCTGTTTCATAAGCAATCATGTCATTCATAACTGCAACGCCTGGCAATCCACACAGACACCCATTACATAAGCAGACTTGTCATTGATTTGGTTGGGGATTGCTCCTGCTTTGAGCAGGAGGTTGGACTAGATGACCTCCTGAGGTCCCTTCCAACCCTGATATTCTATGATTCTATGATTCATTCATAATGACAATGAATGACAATCAATCCCCCCCACACACATTGAGTGACGTGACAGTACCTTATTTACAGTAAAGATTGCATAAACACATTAATATATGCACTATTTTTCCCTCTTCTTTTGGCCCATGCAAATCCATAATGTGGGAATACAGAGCATCCCTGATTTGTATTGCCTAGGTGCAACCTAACCCAGCTGAGATAGGTGCACCTTCTGGCTGAGTGTACTGGTTCAGCAGACCACCACCTTTGTCTTCGTAAAGATTATGAAGAGCACAGCAAACCACAATAATGTGGACACAGGAATCCAAACATGTCTATAAACTGTGCAGTGGGATTTCAGTCTGCCAAATGCACATTCAGCCACCATGCTGCACCTGCTGAGAGCGTAATTCAACCTTCCTTTGCCGGGCCTTCTGAGATTAGGATATGGTTTCATAAGTCAAGGCAACAGATGGTATGTGCCCCCCTCAGATTATAATGGGAACAGTAACTCCATTTATGACAATGCTATTTGGTGGGAATCGTGTTCCAGCCTGTCCATGAATGTAGACTCCTGCTCTTCAGAAAACCATGACATTGTGAACTTTTCCAGTACAGCCTATGTTGGCATCCATAAATTGGCCTCTGTGGTTGACAAGGACCTGCATAATAATGGAGTAGTATCCTTTGTGGGTTATGTACTCATGTTTTCCCTGAGGAGGGCAAACTCTGGGCACATTAGTCCCATCAATGGTCTGTGCTCAGATTGGAAACCCCATTTTCTGAAAAACAGCAATTACTTCAGAGATATTGTTCATGCCCACCACCTTGGGGTAAATCACATGCCTGATTGCCTCCAAAACCTCTGCACCCACTTTGCCCAGGGTTGATTTCCCACTGCTGAACCGATTAGCAACACTCTGTAGCAGTGTCCAGTAACTAGCTTCCAGACTGTCATAGCAACCAGCTTCTGGGTTGCAATGGCCACCGCTATATGTATGTCATGATGCTGGAGAGTGGGTACAAGCTGCTCACAGAACTCCAGAAAAATAGCTTTCTCTATGCAAAAGTTCTAAGGCCCCTTGTTGGTTATCCCAGGTTGGCATGATGATGTGATCCCAGTAGTCTGTGCTTGGGGTCCTGTGACAGCACTGCTGGTCTACATAGGGGGCATCAGCAACTATACTGAGCATCATGAGCAACCTCAGATAGTTTGAGTCTTGAGTGCAGCCCCAGAAGATGGCTCAGCAGGATCTGTTAGGAATTTGGTGGGGTGTGACAACTTCATGTAATGTGTAGAGTCAAGTTTTCTCACATTGCACCATGATCCAAGGCATACCATGGGCATAGCTGGAGAGGACACTAGGAATCCTGGGATATAATGGTTTGACTCAGGTCTGCGTGGTACAGCGTGGATGCTGGGGCTCTGGCGTTGGGGTCTGAGTCCAGAAAATCTAATCCTGGGGTCAATATACAGTGTGGACACTCAAACCATGGGCTTGTAAAGATAGGGCCTGCAGACTTGAGTCCTTCTAACTCCGAGCTTTCATTGCAGTATAGGCAGACTAGCAGCATCTGCCTGCAATCCTCACAGTATTGCACTAGCAGTGTAATTCAAGCCAGAATTTACTTAAGATTGGCATGCCGTAGTTGAAAAGTTATCTGTCTACTTTTCTCACTAATCTCTGGGCTTAGATGAAATGTAGACTTAGAAATGGGCTTGTCCATGGAACTGGAATCTGGATTCAGATCAGAAATTAAAATCCTTCTGGGGATAATCACTTGAATATCTGATAAATGCTCTGTGGGAAAAACTGTATCTGAGGGATGAGATCAGTGATCTAATCAGTCTCTGCTTGTCCATCTCTAGCTGCTGTGATCTATGAGGCGGGTTTTGCTTCCATCCATGTCTCAAAAAGAGTTTTACAAGCTTCTGGAATGTGTCTAATTCTGAAGAAGACACCATGATTTGGTACTATATTCTTCTCTCCCCTTACACAACATGGAGTAGAGGAGAAGGGTCCCAATTCTGAAAAAAAGGCTTAGTGTTGGGCAGGGCCACCCAGAAGAGTCAGGGGACCTGAGGCAAAGCAACTTTGGGGGCCCCTTCCATAAAAAAAAAGTTGCAATATGATAGAATACCATATTCTTGTGGGGGCCCCTGCGGGTCCCGGGGCCTGGAGCAAATTGCCTCACTTACCCGCCCCCCTGGGTGGCCCTGGTGTTGGGGCTACATGGAAATATCAACTAGTTACTACCTGCAGCCTCTACATTTCACTTGCACTATTGAGCTGACACACAACATAGGTGTGTGTTGCCAGACATATGGAAGATGGAGCTGGGGTACAACCACTCTGCATGGCATATCTCCCTGGAAATGTAATGTGATTTACTCTATGGATGGCATTTTAAATGACTGCTGCTTAGTGCAGTGTTATATTTCATGCGATGGTTTCTACCCCTTGGAGAGGGGTACATAGGGTGAGGACAGGGAGCCAGCAACAATCAGATCTATGGAAGTAGGTATTAGGGGTGCAGAGATTTTGCATGCAGATGGCCTGAGATATGCAGGATTGCTCTGTGCTAAACCTGTAGTTCTTTGTATTCTGTACCTTTCTTAGGCTACCGCCATAGCACTACTATAGTACATCTCTCCCAGAGGAGATGCTTCACGCCTGGAGAAACTCAAGAGCTGTGGAATCAGTTTTCCATTTCTGAGATGGAGAACAAGGATCTTAGAAAATGCATCTGTAAAGAGAATCAGTGAATTAATTACTAGTTCAGTGTGATCTTAGATTTAGCAGCTAGTGGTTTGAGGTGCCTCCATTTTTGGTGCCAATCTTAGAAGAGCCTGATTATCAGAACAACATTTAGATAGGAAACATATTCTGCTGCTCCAGTGATCTGAGATGGCCCCATGGAAATCAACAGAATCTTTGCCACTGACTTCTGTGGATATAGGCTCAAACCCCAAAAGTGCATGCCATTACCACTTACGCTAAGGAATAATCACTGAGAACACAATTCAGCAAAGTACTTAAGCATAGACTTAACCTGAAGCATGTGCATAGTCCCACTGAAGTCAAGCATAGGAAAAGGTGATGTCAAGTGGGCCGTAGAATCAGGCACATGCTTCAGAACATTGCTGAGTTAGGATCTAGTAGCTGTTAGGTAGTCCAAAGCTAATGGCACACTATTAAGCACTTCTAGTTCCAACCAGTAGAGGGTACCCTAGAAAATTCTCTGGAACATTTAACTCAGAGGGAAGAATGCTGCCTACTGCATCATCACCATCGCTTCTTTGCAACACTGAGATTTTTCTTTGGCGATCTCCAGCCTTTCATCAGTCTCAGAAATAAGACCCACAAATCTCTGAGTTTATGAATTGAAGCCAAAGTAGCTAAGCCAAAAGAGTACAGATAATGCAGCAGAGTTGGAGAATGCATTTCTAGAGCAACACAGAGTAAGATAAGAGTCATAATAAAACAAGACCCAATGACGGGGGGAGAGTGAGGAAGTGCAAAATTTAAAAAATAACTATCAGCTTTACAAGAGAAGATTTATTGGACTTTTACCTCTGAGTCCCTAGTATGAATCCAGATCTAACGAGACTGACCAAATGTCACTCTAATTAGATAGCGATAAAAGTTCCAGAGTGAAATGAATTCCATGGTCTGCACTCAGCTCCAAGTGGACATTTGTCTTCATTATGAGCCCAGCATACATTTGGCACAGTCTGTACTTCCGTCTTTAAAGAGGCTCATAAGTTAATGAGTGGGAAGATTGAAAGATTTGCCTAGTGCCTAGTACCACATACTCAGGCCACAGGAGAAATGGGGAACTTGATCATTCTCAAGATCTTTTATTCTCCCTTCTTCATAAACATTATAATGTTCCTTATTTTTATTGTTTTCTTAAAAACAAACATACAAAACACTTGATGAAATGTGCAGGAGGCAAAGTTCCCTCATGTTAGACATGTTAATAGAGTAAAAATTGATTGTTGGTTGAAATCTCCTTTTCTTTCTTTTCTCCATTTTTTTTTCTAATTGAAATTCAGAATTTGGTAGCGGCTACAGTCAATTGAGACAGAAACAAGGCCGACAGCTTAGTAGTGTAGTTGATTTTTGTCTCGAGGAACAGATTTATTTTCACAGGCTCCTGCTGTGTCCTCTGCCCACTTATGATGATTGTCATTAATTCCCATGGTTTCCTTCAAGAGAGCGTGGAGGATGTGTTTGATGGGAATTGCAAAGCCACTGGAAGAAGTTGTAGGTCCAAAATCTAGTATCAAGTCTAAACCCCTGGAACCCTGAGTTTCCCTCTGGCTCCATGTCATTTGATCATTTGACAAGGGGCCGGGGCTAACAGGGCTTTAAAAAAACAACTCCAAAGCTACCAGAGGAGCTAGCAAACAGGAGCAGCAATCAGAAGTTTTGCAAGGGAATTCTTCAGCTAAGGAAGAAAAGACTTATGTGACACTTGAGGGTAAGTTCATCTCTTTGTTTGTTGGGTGCTTCCTGTGTGCTTTTTTTCATGGAACATTGTAGTGTGATCGGTTTCTGGGGGCTGGCTCTGTGCTGAACCAAGCAGCCCGCTAGGCCAGGCTGAGAGCTTACTAATGAAGCTCTAGCTTTCTATTTGATATTTAGGGTCTGGAAGATATTTCCCCCAGGTCAGATTGTCAGACTGTGGGGTTGTTTTGTTTTGTTTGTTTGTTTGTTTTTTGCTTTCCTTTGTAGCATGGGCCATGGGTCATTTGTAGGTTTAAACTAGTGTAAATGGTGGATTCTCTGTAACTTGATGTCTTTAATTGAGCTCAAGACTTCAGTAACTCAGCCAGAGGTTAGGGGGCTATTACAGGAGTGGGTGAGTGAGGTTCGGACTAAATGATCTGATGGTCCCTTCTGACTTTAAAGTCTATGAGTCTGTTTTTGATCCCTAAACCCTTAAGAATCACTTGATGAGGGGGTGGGGCTAATTCAGGGAGAACAGAGGTTTAAAAAGGCAGCTCCTAAGCAACCAGAGGAGCTAGCAAACAGGGTATTTTTTGCAAAGCAGGTTAGAGAGTGAGTGTGATAAGCAGATTCACCTAAAAAACACACTGTAAACCAGTGGTCCCCAACCTTTTTTGTCTGTCAGGTGCCAGACAACGAGCCATGGAGGACTGTGGCAGCGGATGAGCATCCACCAAAATGCCGCCGACAAGCGGCATCACCCAGAGGCGTCGCTGCCAAGATGCCGCTGAATTTCAGCGGCATTTTGGCATATGCTCGTTCTCCGGCCAGTATGTGGGGGCACTTAGATTCCTCAGTGGGCGCCATGGTGCCCATGGGCACTGCGTTGGGGACCTCTTCTTAAACTTAAGCCAATAACTCCCACTCCAAAACAAAAACAAAACAAATAATCATACAAACAATCCCCCCTTCAAGAGTAAAAATAATGCAAGCAGAAGTCCAGCAGCAGAGTGGGGGCTATCCCACTGAATGCAGCATATATCCCGGGCAGGTGGTATATATGTGCATATGGTGCAAGCAGGTCATGACCCTCAGACACCCAGTACTGGCTTTTGAGGCCAGAATGGCTAAGCTGGAGGAGCTGAGGAAGATGGAAGAGTACATAAATGTGACTTTCAGGGACACATTAGACAGGTCTCGTTCCCAATCTAACATCCCCTGTGCTGCTTAGGAGGATGAAAATCTTGCCGAAAGAGAACATCAAGCTGGAGCAGAAGAAAATGATCTCATAGTTGTGACCCTCCTTCCAGATGATGTCATGGTATCCTCTCACACTGAGGATATCTCTCATGAAACAGAAACAGTAATTACTAGTAAGAACCAGGTAACGAGGGGGTTGTATTTTAGAAATAAAGATAGCTGGATTTGTGATGACCAGGAGAACTGCATGGTGAATTGCCTGCCAGGTGCAAACATTGTGGCTCTCATGAGACATCTAGATATTCTTATGTGCACTGCTGGGGAGGAGCCGGTGGTCATGGTACATATGGGTACCAATGACATAAGGAAAGGTAGTAGAGAGGTCCAAAGTTAGGCTGCTAGGTAAGAAATTAAAGTC
Organism: Chelonoidis abingdonii; assembly: GCF_003597395.2. NCBI lineage: Eukaryota > Metazoa > Chordata > Testudines > Testudinidae > Chelonoidis > Chelonoidis abingdonii. The sequence continues at coordinate 9,166,226 of NC_133774.1, forward strand.
CAGAACTTCCATGGTAGCATTCTCTGAAATGATTCCAGTTCCATACACAGGTCCAGAAAGACAGGCAGAACTGCAGAGTCTCAATGCATGAATGAGACAATGGTGTAAAGAAGAGGGGTTTTGGTTTATTAGGAACTGAGGAACTCTTTGGGAAAGGAAGAGCCTAAAGAGGAAGGTTGGTCTCCACCTGAACCAAAATGGAACCAGATTCTTGGCGTGTACAATTAGAAGAGGTGTGGAGGATTTTTTTTAAACTATGGGCTGGGGGAAAGCCTACAGATGTGGAGGAGCACATGATTTGGGCAGAAACATCCCCTAGGGATGAATTTACTAAAGGGAAAACTCTACATCTTAGTAAAGAGGATAGGAAAGAAATTGGTAAAGTACAGGTAGGAGCTAGTGAGGAACAGTCAAATGTAAAAGTCCCATTTAAATATAACACATAAAGACAAGCAACTGAATATTGACAGAATGTACAAGTGCTTATATACAAATGCTTGAAATCTAAATACTAAGACAGGTGATCTAGAGTGCCTGGCATTAAATAAGGTTATTGATATAATTGACATCACAGAAACTTGGTGAAAAATGATAATTAATGGGGCATGGTAGTACCAGAGTACAAAATATATAGGAGTTACAGAGTGATCATTCTGAAGGAGTGATCATTCTGATGGAGGAGTGGCACTATATGTGAAAGAAAGCATAGAGTCAAATACAGTACAAATCTTAAATGACTCAAACTGTACCGTAGAATCTATGTAGGTAGAAAGTCCATGCTTGAACAGAGTATAACTGTAGGACTATACTACTGACCACCTGACCAAGATAGTGATGGAGATTGTGAAATTCTCAGAGATATTAGAGGGGCTATAAAAGCAGAAAAAGAAATAATGAGGATTTCAGCAATCCTCACGTGAACTGGATATATGTCACCTCAGCAAGGGATGCAGAGATAAAATTTCTAGACACCATTAATGACTGCTTGTTGGGGCAGCTAGTCCTGGAAACCACAAGGGGAGAGACAATTTGTAAGGTGATGAGTCGCTCTTGTGTTGGGAGCCAGTCAATCCACAAGCCAGGAACTGGTTTGGAGACTCCTAGGGCAAGTATAGAAACCCTATAGGAGGAATAGTAGATCAGGGCATGTCTACACTTACCTCTGGAGTAATCGATCCAGCAGGTGTTGATTTATTGCGTCTGGTGAAGGCGCAATACATCGACCACTGAGCACTCTCCTGTCTACTCCGGTACTCCACTGGAGCAAGAAACGTAGGCGGAGTCGATGGGGGAGCGTCAGAAGTTGACCTACCGCAGTAAGTAGATCTAAATACGTCGACTTCATCTACGCTATTTTGTAGCTGAAGCTGCTTAACTTAGACCGACTTAGCTCACCCTGGCCCCACCCCCAAGTGTAGACCAGGCCTTCCTCTGCTCAGCATCACTCCAGGGCGTGGAACTCTCTCCTGCCCGACAACGGCAACAGACTTCCCAAGCCTTAGCCTTCCCCAGCCTTGCTCTCACTCCAGCCCTGTTCCTAGTCCTGTTCCAGCCTTGCTCTCACTCCAGCCTTGTTCCAACCTTGGTCTGGACTCCTGATTCTGGCTCTGACCCCCAGCTTCCAATCATTAGACATGACTACCATGTCTCCAACCAGTAGGCCTGACCATCCCCATCATGGTTTCTGACACAAATGCCAATTTATTCCCAAGTGGATCTGGTCCAAGAGGTGAATATAGCTGAATCAGTTGGTAATATTGAATCCCTTAACATCCTTGTAGGAGGAAACATGCCAATCAAATCCACCACAGTAGCATTTAACTTCAAAAAGAGGGATTACACAAAATGAAGAAGATAGTTAAATGAACATTAAAAGGAACAATCACGAGTAAGATACCTGTAAACTTCATGGGGACTATTTGAAAATACCACAGGAGAGGCTTGAACTAAATGTGTAACACATATAAAAGAAAACAACACAAAACAAAAACAGTAAGAGAACCAGAAAAATGACACCGTGGCTAAACAGCAAGGTGGAAGAGATGGGTAGAGGTAAAAAGGCTTTAAAATTAGACGTTAAATCCTAGTGAGAAAAATAGAACAGAGCATAAACTTCAGCAAGTCAAGTGTAAAAGTAGAATAAGGAAGAGCAAGAAAGAACTAGAAAACCTTCTAGCTGTGGCAAATTGCCGGTACTGTTCTCTGGGTCTCGCGCTTTCTCTTCTCTGGGGTAGGTTCAGGGTGATATTGCTTGTCTCTGAGCCAGTTCTTAATCACTCCCCTAGTGTCCTTGGAGGAGGGGAGTGGAGAGGGAGGGACCTGGGCCCGCCCTCTACTCCAGTCCACCCAGGCCTGGTTGTGGTGACCCTTGCCTAGCGGTTCTGCCCCCTGGTTTACTTCCCTCATACCGTCAAGCTTGTGAAGGTTTTCTCGCCTCTTTCTATACAGCCCTCGTGCCCCGTTACCAGGGTTCTGTTGGGCTTCCCAATCCACCGCAGCACTCCTCCAAACCTTCTTATTTCTCTCTGGACAAACTCTTCTCTTCGCATCTGCACTCTGCTCCAATCCAACCTTCTCCTTCAACTACCACACCCTGTCTGACTGAAGGAGGGTTTATATCCCATGACTGAGGATCAGGTGCTCTAACTGGATCAGGTGCTCTAATTGGCCACAAGCTTCTAGTTAATCTAAAGCAAACCTTCCTCCTTGGCATAAAGGCCCCTGCTAACACTCTTATACTGCCCTCTGGCCATGCTGTATTTACATAGCTAAGAACACAAGAACCAACAGCAAAATAATAAATACATCAGAAGCAGGAACGCCTATCAAACAGTCAACGGGCCGCTGGATGTCGAGGTACTAAAGGAGCACTCAGGTATAGACAAGTTTATTGTGAGAAGCTAAATAAAGCTCTTTCCATTGGTCTTCACTGCAAATGATGTCTGGTAAATCTCCACACCTAAGCCATTCTTTTAGATGACACAATCTGAGAACGGACCCAGATGAGATGTGATAGAAGAGTTTTGGAAAAAATTAGTATATTAACTGTGTAAGTCACCAACACCAGATGATATTCACCCAAGAGTTCAGATATGAAATTGCAGAACTACTGCGTGGTATCAGAGAGCAGCCGTGTTATCTGTATCTGCAAAAAGAACAGGAGTACTTGTGGGGACCTTAGACACTAACAAATTTTTTTGAGCATAAGCTTTTGTGGGCTACAGCCACTTCATCGATGCATGCCACATTCTAACTGTGATAGTAACCTATTGCTTAAATCAGCCTCTATACCAGAATGAGTGGAGGGTAGCTAATGTGATGACTATTTTTTAAGAAAAGGCTCCACAAGGTGATTCTGGCTGTTCGCAGACCAGTATACCTAATTTCAATACCAAGAAATTAATGGAAACTATTGTAAAGAACAAAATTATCAACATATAAAAGAATACAATGTGTTGGAAAAGTTAACATGACTATTGTAAAGGAAACCATGCCTCACTATCTCTGAGCATGTCACAAACATGTGAAAAGCAGGAAGAGTCCTATGGCATCTTATAGACTAACAGACGCATTGGAGCATAGCATAAACAAAGACTGTGAATGGCTAGCAACTACAACAAGAGTTTCTCCTCCCTTGTGTTCACACCTCAACTGCTAGAGGAGGGCCTCATCCTTCCTGGCTGAACTAACCTCATTATCTCTAGACTTATTCTGCCTGCATATTTATACCTGCCTCTGGAAATTTCCACTAGATGCATCCGACAAAGTGGGTATTCACCCACGAAAGCTTATGCTCCAATATATCTGTTAGTCTATAAGATGCCACAGGACTCTTTGTTGCTTTTTATAGATCCAGACTAACACAGCTACCCCTCTGTTACTTTACAAACATGTAGACAAGGGTAATCCAGTGGATATAGTGTACTCAGATTTTCAGAAAGCCTTTGACAAGGTCCCTCACCAAAGGCTCTTAAGTCATGGGATAAGAGGGAAGATCCTCTCATTGATCAGTAACTGGTTAAAAGGCAGGAAACAAAGGGTAGAAATAAATGGTCAGTTTTCAGAATGGAGCCAGATAAATATCAGTGTCTCCCAGAGATCTGTACTGAGACCAGTGCTGTTCAACATATTCATAAACGATCTGGAAAAAAGGGGTAAACAGTTGGGTGGCAACATTTTCAGATGATACATATTTCTACCTGCTCCTGTATTTTCCACTCCATGCATCTCGTGAAGTGGGTTCTAGCCCACAAAAGCTTATGCCCAAATACATTTGTTAGACTCTAAGATGCCACAAGGATCCTCATTGAAATTACTCTTGATAGTTAATTCCAAAACTGCAAAGAGTCACGAAGGGATCTCACAAAACTAAGTGACAAAATGGCAGATGACATTTAATGTTGATAAATGCAAATAATGCACATCTAAGAAAATATATAGTATAACTGGAAAAGGTACAAAGAAGGATAACAAAAATTATAAGGGGATTGGAACAGCTTCCGTATGAGGAGAGAGTAAAAAGACTGGGACGGTTCAGTTTAGGAAGAAAAAGATGACTAAGGGGGAATATGATTGAGGTCTATAAAATCATGAATGATGTGGAGAAGGTATTAAACTTGTTGCCTGGGGATGTTGTGAAGGCCAAAAGTATTACTGGTCAGAAAAAGAATTAAATAAATTAATGAAGGAGAGCTCCATCCATGACTATTAGCCAAGGTGATCAGGGCTCTGTGTTACTCTAAATCTCCAACTGCCAAAAGCTAGGACAGGACAACAAGGGATGGATCTCTTGAAATTGCCCTGTTCTGCTCATTACCTCTGAAACCTCTGGCATTGGCCACTGTCAGACACAGGATACTGGGCTAGATGGACCATTGGTATAAACCAGTATAACCATTTGTATGTATTTATTATCCTTCAGATTGGTTCACAGGCTGGGGCTGGAGGTAGGGTGATCAGATAGCAAACATGAAAAATCGGGATGGGATGTGGGGTAATAGGAGCCTATATAAGAAAAAGACCCAAAAATCGGGACTATCCCTATAAAATCGGGACATCTGGTCACCCTAGCTGGAGGAGAAGAATTTGCAGCAATTATTTACATCCCTTTTCTTTGCTGGCCAGTCATATAACCAGAGAGGGCCATGCTGAGCCAGAAGAAGATAGAGCTACAAGCTGTGTAAGCATTAGAAGCACAGACAGGAAATATCAGAACTAGTTGGTTTCAGCTGCATGGCACTGCATAGGTAGTGAAAAGGGTGACAGGTGTAGCAGAAAGGAGGCTTGAGGTAGTTCTAAGTCAAAGAAATTAATTTCAAGGTCTTCAGTCAAGCATTGTATAGTAGACTTTGGCTCAGAACATGAGCAAACTTCATTTTCTTCCTATGTCTTCAGAAAAGCTTTGGGGCCAAGATATACCAATGAGCCAAACTTGGTAGCTGGTGTGGCTGTGAATCAAGGAAGGAACCTACTAACATGCAGGGGCATGAGATTGCATTGTTCTCCTATCATTTGTATGATTTAGTCTTGCTGGTGTGATTCCAACTGAAGTCAAAAGAAGAATAACAGGTAAAAATACTTCAGGATTGAGCACATAACAAGCTTTTGATCCCTTTCTCCCCCCTTGTTAAAACACTCAAATGCACCCTCCAATCTAAATGCCACCCAAACTTTGGCTAATGGATTAACAGAATGAAATGTGTGTTGGCCTGTGTTGTAGATAACATATTATACCCTATTTTTCACTCATTTGCGTTTCTGGGCATCACTTGAATTGCTGATGGACAGTATAAAAACACTTTAGTTTTCTATTCATACTCTGTCCATGTATGAGTTAGAACAAATGATTCACATCACCCAAGGCTTTTGCCAATGCTGTATATCTGGAGAGCAAGCATTAACACAGTAAGGAAGAGTGATAGCTTGCTTAGGTGTTTGACGATCTCAGGCAAGAAGTGGGCTGATTAGGCAATGAGTTGAAAATGTTTGGAATGATAATGATAAGGAGAATTCAATCTTTAATTGTTCTTCTCACTTTGACTGTATTATGGAGGGGAAAATACATTAAATTCTTATAATTGTAGGCATTAGAGATGGAAAAAGATCCCTCTGCCAATCTAAGTGCAGTCACTACAGTTGGTAGTATTCTGATCTCAAGAACATTGAGTGAATACAGAGTAACTCCACTGAGCTCAGTGGAGTCACTCGGCATTTGCACAGGTATAACTAAGACCACAATCTGATCCTTGGGGATAATTTTTACCCCTGCTCACTCCCGATGTAACCCTATTGGCTACAGTCGACAGTTTGGTTTGGTCTCTTTATGTTGTTTTTATCTATCTGTGGAAATGTGGCAGACAGCACCGAGTATTTATAACCACTGAAAGGCAATCCAGGAATAAGAAAACACTCTAACTTCCACCTGGAGGCATTCCGAGTTCTTCACTGGCACCCAGCCCTCCTGTGGGTCCTGCACTTCCTCTATTTTTGTCCATTTGTCCCCCTTGGGGCTTCCACATCCTCCATAATGTTGGAACTAGGAGTCAACAAATGAAATTAATAGGCAGCAGATTTAAAACAAACAAAAGGAAGTATTTTTTCACACAACACACAGTCAACCTGTGGAACTCCTTGCCTGAGGATGTTGTGAAGGCCAAGATTATAAAAGGCTTAAAAAGAACTAGATAAGTTCATGGAGGATAGGTCCATCAATGGTTATTAGCCGGAATGGGAAAGGATGGTGTCCCTAGCTTCTGTTTGCCAGAAGCTGGGAATGGGCCACAGGAGATGGGTCACTTGATGATTACCAGTTCTATTCATTCTCTGTGGGGCACCTGGCATTGGCCACTGTCAGAAGACAGGATACTTGGCTAGATGGACCTTTGCTCTAATCCAGTATGGCCATTGTTATGGTCTTAATATGACCTGCATTTACTCCTATCAACAGGTTCTCTCCATTCCTTCCTGAAGCTTTCTCAACGGCTGTTTGTGCCTCCCTAATGAGATAGTGCTGGGCTCATTTCCCACTACTTCCAGGTGTATAACAAAGATCTCTTTCCTAAAAGAACAATACATTTATTTAGAGAGTAGAATAGTCACTGTCAAATACCTTCCACTACCATCATCTTGGGTTCTAATAAGCCACTCCCCTTATAGCATGTTACCTCAAAGGAAGCTTTTCTGTGCAGAGAACAGAGATAGATATATGGGTCCCTTAAATGATTATTGAGGAATTTAAGGTTGGCATTTTCAAAAGGGCTCAGCATTGGCCTAACTTTATTCCTGTTCAATTGTTTACAATCAACTTTACTGGAGCAGAATTAGGCAACTCTGAACTCTTTTGAAAATCCCACACTAAGAGTTCATTTGGAATTTTCATAAGGGCCTAAGGTCCTGATAGTCAAACGTATTTAGGGGCCTAATGCTTACTGAAAGCAGTGAGAATTAGAGACCGACATACCTTTGAAGATCTGGGCCTAAGTGACTTAGGAGCAAAAGTCCCAGTGAAAATCCATAGGACCTCTGCACCAAGTCCTGAGTCACTAGGGCTATGTCTACATAGCAAGCTAGGGGTGTGATTGACCCTTCTTGTTTGCACATACGTATGCTAGTTCTCACTGAGCAAGCACAAATATAAATAACAATGAAGCCACAGCAGCAGGCCAGAGACCCAGCTGAGCCATGCCAAATACATACCCACCTGAAACGGGTCAGCAGTGCTTCCACTGCCATTGCCAGTGCTAACATGGCAACTGTGCTATTTCTACTCATGCCACTTGATGAGAGCTAGAGTGAGTATTTGTACATGACCAAGGGAATCACACCCCTCACTTGCAGTGTAGATGCAGAGGTATGTCTACCCTAGAAACCTTCCAGTGGCAAAGTGTACAGCAATGACAGAGATTCTTCTGTCACTGTAATAAATCCACCTTTCTGAGAGACCAAAGCCAGGCTGATGGAAGAATTCTTCTGTCAACCTAGCAATGTCTCCACTGAGGCTTAGGTTAGCTTTATTACATCACACAGGGTGTGACATTTTTCACAGCTATGAGAAATGTAATTAAGCCTTCCGAACTCTGTAGTGAAGACCTCGGGGTTTATCTACACCGAACATAAAAGGTTAGTTCTTAACTCCAGTTAGCTAATCTGCATTAGCTAACTTGGGTTAAAATAGCAGTGAAGACATGACAACTTGGTTTTTAGCTTGGGTTAAAATCTATATGGCAACTGGGGGGTTGAATATGAGCTACTAATCTAATTTGCAGCCAGGTTAGCTAATGCAGACTAGGTAGCCTGAGTTAAGAACACAGCTTTTACTTACACTGTAGACATAACGTTCAATGGTTTCGAAAACCTTACTCCCAGTTACCCAAGTGTATAATTTCCATACTCTCTTTTTTATTATTTTAATTATTTTTCATAGAGCAAAAAATGAGAACCATAATTCTTCCATTTACATAGACCATTTTATGTATCTTGTAATACCATATCAAATATCCCATCATCTCCAGAAGGCAGTGTATACATTGCCGATATGCCAAACCGGTCATAACACATTAGCATTTACAGTCACACTAATTTAGTTCCCCTTTGCTTTTACTTTATATTATTTAAATCACATTGTCTGTTCAATTCCAGTTCTCCAGTTTTGTTAATAAAACAAGTGCCATCTTTCACCTTAGGAAAAAAATAACAAAAGGGGGAGTGAATGATCACACCTTAATATCATTTTGGGGTCTGACTGTTCAAAGGGTGATCCCAATCCTCCAGTTGTACCTGTGAGGTGAATTCTTGTGCCCTTGAAGTAAATAGGGATTCCATGCACGCTTAAATGTTTAGCTTCATGAAGCCAAGTGCAATTATCAGGGACTTGTATGTGTGTGCAGTGTATCAATGGTCTTAGGTGGGAGCTTCTTTTAGACTATTTTAAATTTTTGAATAAATACATAAATGCTGGGAGTTCAAGGTCGTATCATGCGTCACTTGAAAAGTAGATATTCCCTTGAGCTCCAATAAGATCTCCTATAATATGGTCTCTAATAATATGATGTCCAATTTCCCCAGTTTGACTTAAAAAGGTGTTATTTTGGAGGCATTCTGACTGGGAATGTACCTGATATGTGAATCAGTGTTTCTGCCAGCACAAAATGCTTCTAGTTATGTTTGAGATGCCATAAATGACAATAGAACTATTATAACACATCTCTAACTGGGTAATCTCGCGCTGAAAGAGATGGCATAGTGCATGCTTTCTAAGCAGGGCATATGTTATAGTGCATGGAGCTTGTACTTGAATGACTCAATCCTGCAAGCCCCCTGTCACTTTAACAGACCTTTTTAACTGCACATGAACCATGTAACCGCTTTATAAAAGTAAATATATGTAGGGTCAGGCCTTTAGTTTGCAGGTTCTTCAGAGCAGGGTCTTCCTTTTATCTTTGGATCTGTACAATTCCATGGGAATTAGGCAACTAAATACCTTTGACAATTTGGGCCCTAGTGTTCTCTCCATCCTAAACATTCAGTGAATTCTGTACTCAAGGTATGTACCTTGTGAGATGTGGCTTTTAATCTACTTGATGAAAAAATACATATTACCAGACGATTTTGTGGCAAGAAACTCATCAGTTTTGTATATTTCCTAATTTATTTGGGCCCTTATAAAGTTTCATCTGACAGACATAAAACTGTAAGATGATAGCATTGAAATGCAAGTCACAAGCTTCAATTAGGTACAATCAGAAATCATGCAGTGACTTCATTAAGTATCATTAAGAATGATCAAAATATTGCTCTTAGGAAAAAATACATCAAAAGCATGCATTTACACATTGATTAAACAGGATCTGCAATTTCTAAAATCTGGTACAAGAAAAAAGAATGTAGTAAATTAAGTGCTCATACTCTACTTAGCAACAAGGGACTGCTTAGCAACCGACAAAGTGAAAAATAATAGAGATGTCAGAGCACAAATTCTCAGCCCTTTTAGAAATGGAGAAATTAGGAAGCAGTAGCCAGAAAGAAGAAAGAAATAAAAAAAAAGTTTCTTCTCTTCAGTAAGAGATGGCTGAAGAGATCCAGTGGAGAAGGCATCTGGGTATCTTGCTGCCAGAAGACGCTGGGAGTTTACTAGAAGATATAGCTGTGAAGATGCATTACTAAGTTGTACATCCACACTTGGGATGCGGGGAAAAATTCCTTCCTCATCCATATCCCAGCTCTAAAACTGAAATCACCCCAAGGCTTGTTAATGCTCCATGCTTGTAAAGAATTAACATCTTCAGAATAGGCTTAAAACATTATGGACTCGCTTACATCTCTAAGCCCTGTTCAGCAGAAAGTGGCAATGCATCGAACAAAAGTTTCCATGTGGCACAGTGCTTCAAGCACTGTGCCTGGCCACTTTGTCGTCTGATTGGGAACAAGAGGCAGGACCATGTCCCAACTTTCTGCCAGGAACTCATGCAAGGAGCAGGACCTGCATTCCCCAATCTGCACTGTTTACAAGGGTTCCTTGCTCTTGCTATAGGGATGTAAGTGAGCACAGAATATGACCAAATTTAACTCAGACTCTCTGTTTTTTCTGTAAGGTTTCCACTGGAATATCTATGCCTGGTCTACACCGGGGCGGGGGGGGCGGTCGGGGATCGATCTAAGTTACACAACTTCAGCTAAAAAAGTAGCATAGCTGAAGCTGATGTGCTTAGATCTACTTACTACTGTGGTAAGTCAACAACTGACGCTCCCCCTTCAACTCCACCTTCGCCTCTCACACTGGTGGAGTACCGGAGTTAACGGGAGAGCAGCCGGTGGTCGATTTATCGTGCCTAGACTAGATGTGATAAATCGACCCCCCACTGAATCAATTGCTGCCCATCGATCCAGTGGGTAATGTAGAGTAGCCCAAAGTGACTATTCCCCCTCATCAATGCTTCCTGTGAACATCACTGATTTGTTGACTTGGAAGCTGGAGATGATGAGCTGTTGTTTGTTAGCTGTTTTTTGGGTTTTGGCTCAGTGCTTCTTCATGGAAGTCCAGACACTTATTCCATGGGATTTGTGTCATTGGGCTTCAATGGAGCTTGGATTTTGATCTATCCTGAGGCCTTGTCTAAATGATGGGGAAAAGTCGACCTAAGTTATGCAACTCCAGCAATGTGAATAACTTAGCTTAGGTAAACTTACTGTGGAGTCTACACTGCACTGGGTTGACAGGAGACACTCTCCCATATGCTTACCTTATGCTTCTCGTTCCGGTGGAGTACCACAGTCAACAGGAAAGAGATCTGCGGTTGATTTAGCAAATCTTCACAAGACCCATTAAATCGACCCCCTGTGCATTGATTGCCATGACATCGATCCCTGGTAAGTGTAGACATGCCCTGAATCATCTCAAGTTCAGTCTTGTTCTTTTGTACAAGGGTAAATGGCATAAATGAACTTGGATTCCAATTACAGAAGTACAGTTACTTAGATACCAATAATTTCACATGATGTCAATATGATGGTCCTCAGGGTATCCAGTACTGTTAGTCACCTTGTTACTCCTTGTCTCCAGAATGTTCCTATGCCTGGCTGGGTGTCAGCTCCTTACACTACCAGCTTTTCAGCACTCAAGCACTTTCCTCTGGGCTATGCCAGCCCTGTCTTTGCATTGCAGGTTAACAGGAGATGCACCCCAGTCCTTAAGTCCCACTGACCCTGTGATATCCAGACCCCGACAGTAGCATCCCCTGGCCCTGTGATATCCAGACTCTGACACTAACGAGTCACAGAAATTCCAGAGCTTCTTCACCCAAAGGTGAAGTGTACCCCAATTTGGCAATTTTACCTTCAACCAATGCTCTGGTGACTAGCAAACAGTACTTGTGAGCACTTGCAATCAAACAAAAGTAGGGTTTCTTTTGTAAAGGATAAAGATTTAACTAGAAAGGAAAGGGACGGAAACAACTGGTTACAACACAAAACAAAATCATAAAATATAAACCTGGAGCTACACATTAATTTTTACCTTTCCTATTTAATAAAGTAGGTTTCTGCACAAAGTTAAGTCTGTTGCAGCACTGGATGGTTTCCCAAGAATCAGGATCCAAATGTTCATGAAAACACTTGCGCTCCACAAGGAGTTTCTTGCTTCAGAAAATGGATCCAGAGTGCTTCTCCTTCCTCTGTGTTATACTGAAAACAGCCTTTGGTTTCTATTGATGGACAGGATGAACCCCTATGTTGTTGGAAACTTCCTGTTTTACCTTCAAGTCTTTCTGATTGTTTGCAGTTGATTCTGGTAGTTTTCCATTGAAAGTCTTAGCATTGTGCAGGGCTAAACAGTTGAGCATGGCATTGCATCGCTACCTAAACTGGGTGGTGACAACTCCATCTCACCCAAATAAGCCAGTGCCAACACACAATATTCCCTGCTTACTAATTTTCACTCAAAGTGAAGCATAAAGCATACTTTCAAAATAAATACATTATTCCTTCAATATTACCCATCCATACCTCTCAATATGATTATGAAACTTGACAAGTCACAAGCTTTCTGTAGGTACCTTATATTCTATTCTTTGTGAATAAATATCCTGTGAGAAAAGTGTTTGGTGTGGTGAGTTTGTCAGGTCTGAGGTAAGGGTTGTTTACAAAGAACAAGGACCCTTTTCCAAGGTAGTCTGTGTGTCCCACCTCCTCCCTGAAAATACTGCAGTAAGGCTTGCCTCTGGCTGTTCTTTAAAGTGTCAGTTTTGGGTTCTCTTTTGTGGACAGGGCATCTGCTGCTGCGTTTCCTTTCCCTTTGATGTGCGCAATCTCCATCTCATATTCCTGCAGCATTATTCTCCAACACCACAGCTTTGAGGTGGTACCTTTGGTCCTGTGCAACCATGTCAGTGGAGAGTGATCTGTTAACACCTGTAATTTTCTGTTGAATAGGTAATGTTGTAACTATTTGACGATCCACCCAATCACATAGTTTTCTCTCTCTCTCTCTGCGACAGATTAGTTTTGTTCAGTTGGTGGGTGGAGGGAGGAGGAGACAGTCAGGTTTTTACTTAAGAATGCAATGCAATGGTGCTCTCCCCTGTTTGCATTAGAATGACCCCTGAACACAGCTTGAACATTTTATTAAAATAGGACTTCCTACAACGGGCTTTTCTGACACAATCTTTTTTTTTTTTTTTTTACTTTATCAACGCCTTTTTGACAAGTATCAGTCCAGATCACTTTTGTCTGGTTTATTCTTTTTTTGGAGAGGTCTGATAGCTGACACAATATCACTAAAACCTTCTACAAATCTGTTCTAATAATTTGCCATGCCTATGAAGCATTGTGCTTGTATTTTAGTTTGGGGTATGGGCCAGTTGAAATAGATTCCATCTTTAGGGAATGAATTTTATCTGACCCATGCAATGACTGCTCCTGTCTGACACCTTACTCATCAAACCTGCATCTTGAGTCGTTGCAACACAGTCCCCCACAGGATTTTTTTGTGATCTTGCCAAGCGCTGCTAAAAATGGCAATATCATCTATATAAGCAAGAGCAAGGTCTTGTAGTCCATGTAACACTTGGTTAACAAGCCTCTGAAATGTGGTTCCTACATTGATTAGTCCATAAAGACCTGAAACAGTTATGAAGGTAGATTTTTTCTATGCCTCATTATCTAAAAGGATTTGCTAGTATCGCTTGGCAAGATCTAAAGTGCTCATGAATTATGTACTGCCTAGCACGTGCATTATGTCATCAGTCTTGGGCATAGGGTAAGTATCGGGTACTGTGACAGCATTAAGTTTTCTGTAGTCAATGCAGAATCTTGCAGAGCCATCCTTTTTGGGTACAACTGGGGGTGCACAGGGGCTATGGGACTCTGTAATATCTTCTCAAGCATGGTTCTGTTGGCTCCTCTGGATGCTTGTGCTGTACCTGCATGTGTTGATTTTATGGATCGTTTTGTTAATCCAACCTGGCTTGTAAAAAATCACCCACTGATAGCCTTCCAACCGAGCCACAATTTCTAATCATTCTTCCGGGGTTAACCTTTTACATATAGCAAGGCTTTCCAGTGACGTTTCCCCATGGCTCTCAGTCACCAAATTTATTAGGGAGGCTGTGATGCAGTCCTCACCTATACAACATATATTTACAACAGTCTCACTGTTGTGATAAGCATTTAGTCTCTTTGTATATCCAGTTGCTGGTCACCTGCAGTGAGGGGTTTCTTTACATTGCAAGTAACTTCTTTAAACCTTTCCCCAAACCTAAGAGTTTTGCATTTTGTGCTTCTTTCCTGCAAATAGCCTTAATACCAAGTCTTCCACATGAAATGATCTTTCACAGGTATTTCTCTTGTACCACTCTTCCTGGCTCTTCTGAAGATTTTGCTACACAAAATTCATCATGGATTTTAAATCCTTTCTAAATTTGGTTATATATTCAGTTATGGGCTCCACCCAGGGGTCCCTAACAAAATCTAGAGGGCCTCTGACCTTTCTTCCATAAAGGAGGTTATCCAGGGTAACACTGTGCAATGCATCTTTAATTACAAGTAAAGGCTGAAATGGAGCCTGGCAGATAATAGTAGGTTTCATCCATGTTCAACATAAATCACATATCCTACAATGCTCCTTTACCTCATCTTCAATATTGGGCAAATAGAATTTTTTTTAAGCCTCTTGAAAGTGTTTTCCCTCCCTACGTAACTGGAAAAAGAGCAGTTGTGTGATAACCTTAATAGGGCTGAATGATGTCTTTGGGGTATGTGATGGGGTACACAAATCCCACACTGAACCACAAGAGTTAAGGAGAAGCTCTGGGCCCAGCTGGCCCAGCCTGCCAGCCCTTCAAAGCCTGCACACACTGGAGGTGGTGTTTAAAAAAGGGACGCAGAGCGGCTCAGAGGGGGAAGGCACTGGACAGGAGCTGACTTCCGCTTAAAGGTTTGGGGAAGGGCTGTCAAGGAACTCTCGTTGCTGGCAACATGGCCCTGATAAAGCCTGCAAAAGAGAGACTGGTGACTGATTGTGAAGGTCAGAAACTTTATTTTCAGTTCTTTAATTTACCATGGGAGAAAAGGGGACTTAGGTAGGAAGTGATCCAGGGAGGCAGCTACTTAGTTCACCACGTTGTAGAGCCCAGTGGTGAGGATGGGTCTGGACTCCCCAAAAGACATGATAACGATAGAAGTCTTTACCCCACTGGAGAAACCTGCTGCGGAAGATCCTGAATATTCAATGGCTCAGACCTCAAGCCCCCAAACCAAGCTGAAAGCCCTGAAGTGTGTGCAGTCATTGAAAGACTTCTCTGTGGTTGCATTTCCTTCTGATATACCCCCAAAGGAGTGGACTGAAAAGTGTGACCTGGCTGGAGGGCTGAGCCACAAAAGAACAGAGATACTCCACAAGACAGGACTATAACTGAGAAGGGGAAGGGTGTCGCAGAGGAGGGCAACCTGCTGCACCCTGGCCTAACCACTAGGCAGCACTGGTGGTGAGTGTCCCTCTTTACAGGGTACCACAAGCTGTGTCTAGGGCTCTCCAGGGTATCTCAGCTTCCACAACCATGTCTTTCCTGACTGGTGAAATCTGGGTTCCAGGGTCCCTCCAAAGCTATTCCTTGTCATTCTTCTTGGTATCTTTAATAAATTCTTTATCAACCTCCAATAAATCAGACTTTACAAAATTCACTAGGGCCTTCTCAGGAACATCTGAGGGTCCCAAGTCTAAGGTAGCCACATTACCTTGGGATGACTGAAGTTTGTATTTGGATTCCCCTTGCTTAGAGCAGTCTGTTTTCATGTGCTCAGTGGAGCTACCTGAGATGTACTTTCATGGGCCATCCTCCTGTGCTAGAGACCTGTAATTATGATTACCAGGAAGAGATCAAGCCATGCTGGGAATCACTGCCACCCTCCCTTTTCCTAGTAATAAAACCTTAAATGATACAGCTTGCAGGGTGATCTGAAAACTTTCTCACAAGCTTGTTTTAAGCTCCTCATAATGCAATGCCATCCCCATGTCCATCTCATTAAACACCTGCAGTGGATTTACCAGATAGCTTGGAGATCAGCAATGATTATGGATCCTGACAAGTTGTGAGTTTTCTATATTCATCTTACATTTTACTCTTTATCGATAAATATCCGATAAGAAATGTATTTGGTATAGTGTGTTTGTCAGATCTGAGGTGAGATGTTTACATAGAACAGGGGTGTGTGTGTCTTTCTTACAGTCGATTACACACGTAATCCATAGTTATTATGGGTCACACAGACAGGGTCAAACTCATCATCAGGTTTGGTGTCTAGGAGAATTTTTTACACACTAAATAATGGCAGGGATGGTCTCCTTTCTCTAGAGAATGATGCAGGAATCTATTCTGACACTCAGCTGGGCATACCCCACATAATCAATTACCTGGAATTTCAGAAGGTGCGAGTGTCATCCATGCCTGCTTGGTGTTGTGCTCTGTCCCTGTCTAATGGCAGCTAGGCCAACTAGAGCTTGATAAACTTGCTACAGCCTTGGGTAAAAGATGGATGTCTTTTAGCTTATGCAGTAGAGTTTCATGTGTGAAGCTCCAGAGGTCCTGGGTTAGATCACCGCTGACCAGAGTCTGTCGGCATTACACAAGGGGCATTTATGGACTTCAATCTTTCCCATCGTCTATTTCTAGAAAGTTGCCTGGGGAAGAGAGGGATTCAAAACCAACAGCTGCTGGATATCAGTAATAGGAACATAGCAATTTCCAGACTGATTCAGATCCAAGGCCAAACTAATCCAATATCCTGACTCTGACAGAGACCAGTATCAGCTGCTTCAGAGGAAGGTGCAGGAACCCCTCAGAAGGCAGATGTGGGATAATCTGCCCTTACATAGGTCTTATCCTGATGTCTATGAGTTACAGATCAAGTTTAAACCCTGAAGCACAAAGTTTAATATCCCTTCCACCTTTTTTTATAATTAATTATAATTTCAGATATTCTTGATATCCATATAAATATCAAATCCCTTTTTGAATTGTGTTTAGCTCTTGGCCTTGACCACTGCTGGTGGCAACCAGTTCCTCAATTTAATGACACATGTGGACAAATATTTTGTTTTATTTGTGTTTAATTTCCCATCTTTTAATTTCAAAGAATCATAGAATATCAGAGTTGGAAGGGACCTCAGGAGGTCATCTAGTCCAACCCCCTGCTCAAAGCAGGACCAGTTCCCAAACAAATCATCCCAGCCAGGGCTTTGTCAAGCCTGACCTTAAAAACCTCTATGCCTCATCAAATGCCCCCTTGTTCTTTCACTATGAGATGAGGAGAACTGAAATTCCTGATCTAACTTTTCAGTTCCAAATGTAACTTTGCATAAAATCTCAACTCACTTTACAGACATTAAAGACAACATTTCTGAAGTGGCCTCAGATTTTCTAAGTGGCTTAGGTTACGTATCCAAAAAATAGATAACTTAGGCCTAATCACATAAAGACCATAAGACCTCTGGGAGGTCCCCCACTTACAGCTGGGTAAACTCAGGCACAGAGAGGTTAAGTGACTTTCTCAAGATCGTACACCAAGGCAATAACAAAGACATGAATAGACTGCCAGAGTCCTAACTCTCAATCCCCTGCTGTAACCACTGCACAGATTCCCCCTATATACCCACACCAATGTGTTAATAGGCTATGAAGCTCATTTAAGTTTAAAGCTTAAGATGTTTATTTATGGGGACTGGTTGACCACTGAATTCTACTGAAGAAAGAGAGAAAGAAAGAAAGGTCAGCACTGATTGATTAAGGGTATAGGTAGGTATCTGAGATATGACTGGTCTGGTGCCAGTACTGGTTCAGGTCAGCCAGGGCTATTTTTAAATTATTTGCTATTTTCAGACATTGATTACTTGGCTAATACATTAAGAAGTAGCTTTACACATTCATTTAATGGGCCAATGCCTCTTGTACAGGTCTGGAATAGTCACATTCAATCTCATCTACTCCTCGTTAAGTAGTGGTTTCTTCTTGAGCGTGTTTATTTACTGCCAATGCTGTAAGCATAAAATATATAACAAAATAATAAATAATGTCTTAAATAGTCTTTCAGCCATATGGGTCTGACTTCACTTCAGGGCATTTGAGCTTCATTAGGCCTCAGACATTAATTCTCATTCTTGGCTATACCTGCAATTGGAGCAATCCTTTCTTTCCTTTCTGTTTGCCTTTTTTAATATACAGCCACCTCAGCCTAAAGCCTTCAAAATTTCAACAGGTTCTTACACCTAAAGAAGTAAAGTAAATAAGTGAATTTCACTTTGATGACACTTGTCCTTTATGTGCTAATAAAGGCATAGAAATTTAATATTTTAGGGTAGACCGTTAAATAATCTAGCATAATGAAGAGTCCTCTGGCTTCAAAATTGTCTAATGGTCTTTAGAGGGGATTGAGACCTTGACATTCTATACTTTAGTCACAGCTTTGTCAGTGATTGCCTCTGAAAGCTGAAGGCAAGTGAGATAAGCCTACATTTTCAAGCATGGAATAATATTGGGCGAGGGGTTCCATTTTGGATACCAAGGTGCCTTTAACTGTGTGCCCAAAAGCCCTGGCACCCAATATTAGTGGGTACTTTTGAAAGCCAGGCCACAAATGGCTAACTTTGGGCTCCTACCATTGGAAATTTTTACTCACATTTTCAATGTGCTGAGAATAGTATGAAATGACACTGGAGAAAGAGGGCCAGGATTCAGGACAACTAGTCTGGGCTGACACCAGGGGCTCAAGAGTGTAAACTGGAGTCAGGCTGGTAGCAGACAAATAGGTATTGAGCCAAAAAGCAGGTGAGAGAGATTCTATAGACCAGTTGTTCCAGCATGCCCCTGTCAGAAGGAAGACCCAGGTTCAAATCCCTTCTCTATATCAGGCAGAGAGGGGTATTGGACATAGGTGTCCCACATCCTAAGTGAGGGCTTAACCACTGGATTAAAAGTTATAAGGGAGTACCACCCCCACTATCTACTCCTCTTGTGGTTTTGTTTGGGTCCTAGGCATACCCTGAGAACACATATCAGATTGGGCCCCGTAGATGGAATGGGCAGGGGAACATCTAGTTTAAGGATCTCACTGCGTCTGAAGGGTGAAATGGGCATCCAGGTGTCTAGACTGAGGCAGCTGTTTGTATGCTTACTGGCAGAAGCTTAAGAGCCTAGAGGACTTCAGTGGTGGAATGGTATAGGTATCTAAATTCCCCAGCCACCTTAAGTTAGGCAGCAGGTGAACAGGAGTTTTGAGGATCTCACTGGTGCCTAAATGTTGGTCGTAGGCACCATAGCTGGCCACCTAAGTCCTTTTGTGGATCTAGCCCTTAGAAAGGGGCAACACAGTCCTGTGTCACTTCACAGCATTCCAGGCAGCCGTGCTTCCCTCCCTGCTAAACCCTTGCCCCAGTGGGTGGTAACTTGCTGCTGATCTCTACCATTTATGACAGCTGTCCCACCAAGAGACTGTCAATACCTTGCGCACCTGCACAGAAGAGGACCAAGGATTCCTGTTTCCTGCCCAGATCCGAAGCCCAGCTTCAGATGGTGTTATGGGGCCTGTGTGGGAATGCCATCATGCTCCTTCCCTGGCCCAGTGATTATTCATTAGCATCATTAATGACTATGACTTGCCACTCTGAATGACAATGAAAGGTGGCCTTCTCTGCTTCCTACATTTTTGAGGCAAAAAGCATTGTGTTAAAGTCACAAATAATTTGAGGTCAATGGAAACGACATCTTTCAGTGGATAAACTATTCATTAAAAATTAAAATATTTATATTTAAATGGTAGGGGTTGCTTGTTTGTTCTTAATTTTTTCAGTAGCTCTTTAAGTTCTGTCTGGGATGATCCAAGGGACAGGGCGATCAAAGCCCTCCCTCCCTCAACCCAGAAAAAGGGGACAAACACTGGTGTAGCCTTGCAGAGTTCATCAACCAGCTTATGGTTACTCCCTAAGTGGCTGTATTGTAGCCCACTCCTCCCTCGATATGGGGTTATGTATCAGTGGATCTGCTTAGTTTGCACACTCACTGGCCAGGCCTCTGCTACTTCCTTAAGACTCCTGCAAGGCTCCCAATATTTTCATGCAGGCTGCTGCCACTAAGCTTAGCTCTGCAATGTGCAGAGGGGGCAGAATCCCGTAATGTGGCGTCCTCCCTTTCCAACAGCAGAAACACAACATTTTTGGTCTCCCATCAGCACAGAGACTGTGGAGATGAAGAGGTGGAAAAGCCCTATTAGGGCGTATTGTCCATTTTCCATGCACGCATCCCAGCAGAGGTCAGATTCTTTCCTGTAATATGGTCCTGAGGGCTTTGTCCATGCCAGTATTTAAAATTTACAGGCTGCTAGGCCTCATAGTGGTTTTTTTTTTTTCATATTTTTGTTTCCTCAATTCATTCCCTTACTACTTCTAATTACAATCTCATGAGTCTCTCACTAAGTAATTCCTCTTAATTGGCACAATTGTATATTTTCTTTCAAGTCAGACAAATGATACGTGCACCACTCAGCTCATCAGGCTTTTCATTTTCTTCTATATGAAAGTATTAAAGAACTAATGTTGCTTCCTACCCTGTAGGATACTCCCTGAGGACAGGAGTTTACTGTAAATAATTGGCATTCCCTAGAGGAAGTTTGGGGATTGAGGGAACTAGCTAACACACGGTATAATGCAACTTGCCATGTCTACACTAGGATTATAAAACAGGTTAAATATATTAGCTAGCATATTAAACAACAAGCCATGTTTTACCCTAGTCTAGAAATATCTCTTATTTATGCTATGTGTTTGTTCATGTTATAATACCACCTAGCTCTTACATAGCCCTTTTGATCAGTAGATCTCATAGCCTTTCACAAAGGAAGTTAATATCATTAGCTCCCTTTTACAGCTACGGAAATGGAGGCACAGAACAGTGAAGTGACTTGCTCAGGGTCACCCAGCAGATCAGTAGCAGAGCTGGGACTACAGCTGAGGGCTCCCAAGTTCCCATCCAGGGCTCTGTCCACCAGGTCACAACTAAATCACATAGTACTGTTTGTGTTCCTTGATTGGATGACTAACGTTTTTAAAGGAGAATAAAATGAATAAGGTGTCACGTGTAAGACATTTTCTGATATGAATTGTCTAATGCAGATTCATCTATGCTTAATTCATGATTCCTTGGGAGACCGCAGTCTTTTTCATGGATACCTAATGGTTATCCTAGGGCTCTGGAATAACAAACAATATAACCACAAAGGAACCCAATTTAACCCTCTGGTTTATGAAATATTCCTGAATTGAAGTTTTATTTTATTATTCAACCAGTTTTAATTATAAGCATAAGTAAATAACAAAGGAAGGTTTAAAACCACCTTCAAACACACATGCCCTTGGTAATATGAAAACGCAGAAAAAAGTTATGGAAATTAAAATTTGAATAGCTTTTAAATTTTTGAGGGGGGTTAACTTTACCATTTCAAACTTCATGTTAAAGATGCACTGTTGGGTGAAATAATATATTTAAAATAACGTTTCTTATCTTTGTTATTCAAAACACTTTGCGATTATTAGCAGTAGAACTTTTTTATAAAAATGTCAGGGCTTGTCTAGCTGAACACTTAGTTCACAGGAAACTGGGGTGTAAATCTACCCTGCTAGCCTCTCGCACTGTAACTGTATGATGTGGATTCAGCTTTTGTGAAGGAACAGTTCCCTAGCGCACCTTGATTTGAAACTAGAGTTGATTAAAGCACACTGTGGAATATCTACTGTGCGGCAGTAAGGTCCATATGGACAGTTAATGCACACAGCAAGCTTATATGAGGTAGATTGCCACAAACGGTTTCTTCTCAACACACCCTAAGCTTACTATTTCTGTCTTCTATTTCACACAGCTTAAACAAGGAAAACATTATTTATGGAAAACATTGTTTATGACTAGCATGTACTGGCCCAGTTGGGTTCGGGGCCCCATTGTACGCAACATACAGGGTCAAGTATCAGAGGGGTAGCCGTGTTAGTCTGGATCTGTAAAAAGTGACAAAAAGTCCTGTGGCACCTTATAGACTAACAGACATATTGGAGCATGAGCTTTCGTGGGTAAATACTCACTTCGTCAGACACACGGAAGCTTATGCTCTGATACGTCTGTTAGTTTATAAGGTGTCATAGGACTCTTTGTCGCTTTTAACATGTAGGGTGAAATCCTGGCTCCACTGAAATCAATGGCAAAAATCCCATTGGCTTTAGTGGGGCCAGCATCATTTCTATAGTGAGAGATGGTCCCTGCCCTGAAAAGTTAACAGTTGTAGCTCCCAATCCCGAAAAAATGCAATGTGCATAACTGAACTCAAATGAATAACAATGTTGTTTTCTGTTGGCCACCTCAGCACCTGAACAAGTTACTGAGATAAAAATATTTGTAGGGGTTGGAGTGAAATTGGATTAGTCACTCTGCAATGCCTTTACTACCTGTGATAACTTCACTCAAAGTTACATATGTGCTTAACAGCAGGATCGGGGGCTAAGTTAAGAAAAGGTGTAACAAGTGGGTGTAAGAACAGGTGAGGGAAGAAGCTGGTCACAGTAATATGTTTACACAGGTCAGCTAAGAATACTGCTGGATGCTTGCTTGGATTTAATTTTTCTTTTCTTTCTTTTATTTTTTTACTAAGTTTTGAGATATAAATAAAACCATGAATAGAACTGATCTCAGAAACTCTCAGTGGCCCTGTACATAGAGCCTTGTCAATTGCCAGTTATGCATTTTTTTCAGTCTGTTTCTAGTCAGTTTCATTTTCTGTCTCTCCTAGTGGTAAAAGAATAAGAGGATGTTTGTGTTGTGCAGTGCCAGGGAATGTCGAAATCCAAATGCTCTGTTGAATGGCATTTATTGTTGTTTTCATTCATGGAAACATTTCTAGTGATCTGAATTCTATGCAAAATTTTTCTCTCTCTCTCTTTTAAAAATACTGGGCCTGAATCAGTGCGAGTCAGGCATTCCCCCATAGGAAAGTGTCCTTCTTAAAACAAATATCATTGCTAGGCGGTTACTAGGCTTTCCAAAGTGTCAGGCCGAATCCAGGTGCTTGCACTGTCTGCCAGCACTGGCATACAGGTTCATTTGGTCTGTCTGGAAGGCTTTTGTCTCTGCAATTTGTTCAGATGCTGAGATGGCCAAGAAAAAACAACAGTATTTTCCAGTGCTCTACATTTGTTTAGCCCTACAGAAAGCCCAATCTCATTCTCTGCTTCAGTCTGTGGCTGAACTGAATGTAAGAATATCCAGTGTGTCTTTTAGACCCTTATTCAGCGAGGCACTTTTAGCACGTGCTTAACTGTAAGCGTCTGAGTAGTCCCATAGAAATCAATGGGATTATCTGCATACTCAGCATTATGTGCTTAAGTAATTTGATGAATAGGAGACTTGAGAAGCAGCTTTATAAAAACTCGCTCCTGTGCAAAGGGGCAGCTCAAGAGCTACGCACCACTTTAATATCATATAGATCCTCAAATATATATTTAAGTGAGACTGAAGTGGTCCCTAGGACTTGTGACCCACTGCATGGGGGTCTTGCTGCAGGGGACCCATTTCATGATCATGATCTTAGATAGGGGAAGAACATATCACTCAACACCTTTGGGAGATGAAAATACGTCCGTCAGCCAGAATCACATTTAGGTTAAATACAGTCTCGCTACAATTATTCTTAGTTATTTTTTGTCTGTTTTTCATTGGAAAAACAACAACTAAAAAACCCAAAGATGGCATCTAATTTCTCCCAGTACTTGTAATTGATTTATTCTCTGTATCCACTTTTTAATGTGCTACAGCAGTGCCTGTGATTTCCACTTTTCATCTGACTATTAAAATAAATCTTCAGTGCAACATGAGGAAGGGGGGAACAGAATGAGAAACACAATTGTTCAAAGTTAGTCTTTTCCATTCCACTTAGTCCTGCTTTGTATCATTCATCCAGGCTTTGGAAATTGAAATGATGGAAAGCTTGTAGGGGAGGGAGAAAAGAAAAAACAGACCAATGACAAGTGCATCTCAAATCTCCATTCTTAAGCGCTAGGAAACAAACAAACAAACAAGCAAACAGACTAAAAACATCTTTTTTCATCCAGTTCCCTTTTTGGTTACAACAATAGGGCAGAAAAGTGGCACATAAAGCTGGATTGATCGCTGGGTGGATGATATATTGTCGCTATGAATGGGGAAAAGAAACTGATAAATGTTTTCTTTTTTTTTTCTCCTTCACAACCTTTTTCTAAAGCTGCGGAAAATGTGTCATGCATAAAAAATATGCAATTTTCATGTAATTAGAGGAACAGGAGAAGAAAATGAGTTCTATCAGAGCAATCAAGGATGGTAATGTGGCATGGATTTGTCAGAGCCAATTTGTCATGAAAGCAAAACCCAACAAGTGTTCTATATTTTTTTTTACTATTATTTTTTAAGTTGAGGAAAAACAAAATGTCATTTTCCCACCAGCGGAAAAAAAAAATCTATAAATTTTAAATCTTCTCCTCTGCAAGACTTGCTTTATTTTGTTTTTGTTTTAAATAGTGGAGATTAGATCACTTTGTCCTGTGAAATAATGGGCTTGATTCATTCCTGTGTTACTGCAATTTTACACTAGTGTGAATCCACAGGACCGGATCTTGCAGTGATATTAATTCACATTACACTGTGTACTCTAATAAAGTCAATTGGACGAGATCCACAGCTGGGGTAAATTGTCATAGATCGATGTTACACAAGTGTGACTTAACTGGGCCGGGTCCTTAGATGTTGTATATAGGAATAGCTCCAGTGATTGTTTGGTCAGATCCTCAGCTGGTGTTCTATCTACCTATGTTCTCTAGATTGATATATAGCTTTAAGATTTTTGCTATATGTTTGCACAGTGCCTGGCAGCAAGGACAGAGATGTGCAAGTGCTACTACAATACAAACGTTAAAAAAATTACTATTATGTAAAATTCATGTTGCTCCATTGCTTTCAGTGGAATTACACCAGCATCAAACTGAAGTAAGTAAGGAGTCATGTCATAATACATACACAGGGGCAAGGGGTAGCTCAGTGGTTTGAGCATTGGCCTACTAAACTCAGGGTGGTGAGTTCAATCCTTGAGGGGGTCATTTAAGAATCTGGAGCAAAATCAGTACTCCTTCCTGCTAGTGAAGGCAGGGGGCTGGACTCAACAACATTTCCCTTTCAGTTGTGGAAGATTAGTATATCCCCTAATATCATAATTAATATGGGTCAGATTTATCCTTGGGAAGGGATACAGACTGAAAGCAGTTTGTGATGGCTTTAAATGTTGCTCTTCTGGGAATATTTCATCATTTATTTTCATTGCCATCCCCTGAGGCATGGCTCAAATCTCCTGGGTGGTGCTTGGACTGGCTTCTCTTCTCTCCTCACATGGGTTGGGTCCTGGGTTCTTTTTTGTGATGCCTGGTGTCTCCACCTAAGGTGACTCCTCACCGAGGCAAGCCACAAGGGATTCTATTCCTGGAGAAAATGAATAATGCTTCCATTGGTGGAAAGGAGTAGAAAACCCAGCACACAAAAACAAAGTACATCAACACAACCCCCAGCAACAGAATGTCGCATCCCAAAATAACAGTATAACAAAGGAGAACTTTATTGGGACCAGGAAAATAGGATCCGGGGAAGAAAAGGGTTAAATTTAACTAATAAATACTACAAAAATCAACACATTTCCCACCTTCCAACACTCAAACCACTTCCCAACCCCTAGCTCCCAGCACCTCCCCAGGCAGGGAGAGAGCAGAGGTTTTGTCCAGAGATGAGTGCTGCAGCATTGTGAACATTTGCTTGCTTAAATGAGGAATAAAAAGAAGTTCTTCTTATAGTGTCTTTGCCCCATGTGGGGCAGAATCCTTTCCTGGCTCCCTGGTCTGGAGTGGAGTGGAGGTCTCAGCTGGTTCTCAGTAGCCAGCACCAGGTTGGATCTCTGCCACTCTGGACACTACTCTCTGCAGGGCTGGGACTACTTGACCTCTGGACTATATTCCACAGCCATTAAAAGACTCTGTTTGTGGGGAATTAATCAGAGACTCTCGTGAGCTGTTCTGCTTCTCCAGTAGATCTCAAACTCAAAGCTGGAACTAAAATTAGTTTAGTTGCCTCTAAGTCAGGCTATCCTCTGTTTGCAGTTGTGTCTGGGCACTTGCTGGTGGTGACACTGGGGCGAAGGGTCCTCCACTTGCCTGCTGCAATTTGATCCTACACTGGATGGAATTCACTACTGCCCCAGAGGACCAGCACTAGAGCTTTGCGTAACTTACGTCCTGCTTAAGCCTAGTGCTGCTTCTCTGAGGCAGAAGTGAATTTCATCCATCTCAAGCTTTCAGTCAATGTACATGTCACAGATGTGTGCACATGTTCTCAATTGTTCTTCATAAAATAAAATTACTAACATTTATCACTAACTACTAACAATCTAATTATCCAGAAATAGAAAAAAATCATGAGTCTGAAAAATGTCTAGGGAAGAATTACTCAATTTAGTAAACTTTTTTTTTTTTACTTGAGAAATTATTGTCTTAAAATTTAGGATTTGGGGAAAAACTTAAAAGATTTTTTTCCATTCTCAGCACTGGATTGCGTAAGTATTAATTAATTCATTAGAATCGTCAGCTGGCCTTTGATTTTATAACAAGAAAATGTTTGTTTCCAAGAGATAAAGAATGAGCTGGCCTGTTTGAGCTTCGTAGAGACTCCTACAAAGTTCCCCAAACCCCTGCAAGATTTGACAGAGTCCTCTATCTCTCCGAAGGAGAGGGGAGGTGCTACAAAAGGAATCAAGAAAAGTGATGGACTATTTGACCTGCAGCAGACAGGGCTCCTGAAAAACTTCCTCTCCACTTTCCCCAAGGACACAATGGGCTAAACCCCACTAGTTAGAGAGAAGAGTTCAAAAAGAAAATGGGGTCAATGGAACATGGGGGACACTTAACAAATTGCAGAGTGGTTTCAGATGGATAAGAAAAGAGGATATTGAGCAGAAAATCCCGGACAAACATTTCTGGTCTGAGAAGATGTCTAGGGACTAAGTAGTTGGGGCCTAGTGGAACAAACAAGGGCAAGGAAAATAGGGTCTCAGTCACAGCCAAGAGAGATGCTGACTTAGGGGGTAACAGATTGGTGAGCACCAAGGCAAAGGAGGGTCACTCAGGTGAGGGGAGGGGACACAGAATTCAGAAATCAAGAGATCAAAGGGGACAAAAATCCTGGCGGGTAACAAGGACAGGTTTCCAGGTCACAGGAGCACAATGAGAGCTCTAGAGGGAGAGAGAGAGTAGAGGACCCCAGACAACCCCCACTGCTCCATGAAAGAGCCCAGGGAGACCATGGGCAGTGCCCGGGAGAGTGCTGTATGTCTGCACAAACAGAGGCATGAATAAAGCCTCACAGCTGCGCACAGGAGAGATGCTAGATTGAAAGCTGTGGGAAATGAAGACAGAGCTCATCTCACATAAGTGGCCGCAGAGCATCAGATCGTGACAGGCCATTTAGTACCACACAGAGCTAGTGCCCCAGGGAGGATTTTCTTTATAATGAGCAGAACTTTAGAAATTAGAGGTATGGATGTGAACCATCCCATTCTCCCCATCCAGTCAGTGTCCTGGCAGCTTATATGTGAAGGCAAATCAGCCCTGTTGGCCTGGAAGAAAGACTGTTCTGGAAGAAGTAGCCATTGCAGTTTATTATGGCATTTATTATTTGAATTATGGTGGGTAGAGGCCCCAAACAAGATTCAGATCCTGATTGTGCTGGGTGCTGTACAAATAAATAAAAATGCATTTCCCATTCATGGTTTAGGATGTGGAAGAAGGAGACAGAAGGTCAGGATGGGTGGCGGGGTAAAATGGTAACAAGAACATGTATTGCACAATTATTGGTAGTCTCGGATCATCACCTTCCTAGCTATTGACACATTATGACTCACTCTCTCTTGGCACCCGTGGTCTCTAGTAAGGGTCTGGTGAAGTGTAAGCAAGCTTCATGCTATACTATTAGAGCGACTTATTGAGAATGTCTACCTGCTTGTGTCTGTGGAGCCGGTGCTCAGAATTCAAGACATCTCATCTCTACAGAGCTCTAAGGGGTAGACCTCTAAGGTGGGACTCAGGAAGTGGCCTAGTGGCTGCACAGTTCACAAGATCCAAATCCAGGTACCTTCAGTGGTGGTTCTATGAGCACAGCACACCTGAATCAGAAAAATCAAAACACAGGAAGCTCTCCTTCATTCAGAATATATGTATCTGCACCCCAATTAAATGATGCTAACAGTGTAGCGCTTCTGCCTTCTAGGGGAAGAATCCAGGGGTGTAGCAGCTCCAGAGTCCCAGGATATGTAAGGTACATCCTACCAAGGGAGTTCCCTAGTAGCTGTAGCTCAGCTTCCGGGAATCCATTGGCACTTTAATGAACAGCTAGGGAGGTAACTGCAGTAGGGGACCAAGGATCATTCAGAAGCAGCTGCAGCTGATGAGCACTGCTGCAGAACAAAGAGACTTTTCTGCCCCACTCAGCTTTGGGAACCCGTGACACCGCTGTCCCTTCCCAGGGTATCCAGTTTTTGGTCTGCAGTGCTGTGGGTGCAGAGGAGGAAAGAGAGAACTTAGGCTCACTCTTTAACAATCCCCTCTGGCCAAGTGAAGAAGTCGCTGATGGGCCTGGGCAGATGCTGCATTTAGTCCTGTCTCAGAGAAGGCGAGCTCATGCAGTGTGAGGCCTTTGAGGGAGGAAGGGAAGAGCAGGGTGGAGAGGAAAATCCAAGAGGATTCCTTCTACTAACCCCTGCCCCGAGTCAAAAGAAATAGGCCATCAGGAGTGAATTCTAAACTTTAGCAAAGATTTTACCTGCATGACTCTGGTTCACTACAGTGGGAGCCACACAGCTAACTCTCTGATCACCACAGTGTACATTTAGGGAGAATTTTTTATCCTTGTTTGGCCATCCTGTGTTATGCAGCCCTCACTTACATCCGTGGGGGTCAAGTATGCATGGAAAAAGGCAAACTAGAGTCATGAAATATCTAGCGTACTCACTTGCTGCCTTAAAATATTATCCATCCTTATCTTTCTATATGATTGTGGCATCTGATCCTTTCTTGTTAAAGGAAATAATAGAAAATGGACATAGCACCGGGCATAAAGATCAAACAATCACATTTTCTGCCCCGGCATGTTTATTTTTTTTGTCATGCGCAGTTTGATTTACTCACACCTCACAACACACACACTTCCTCTCTTCCCTCTCCTTCCCCAGCCCCAGACACTTCCCAGAGACTAGAAACGTTTCCATTCTTCTTGGTAAATAAATAAAGAATTTTCCCTTAGACAGCTTGGGAGAATGTTTGATAATCTGAACCATTACGGAGGTGAAATTTCATTACACAGATGGTGACATCCCAGTGTCTATCATCAAAACACAGCAGGTAGAAATGATCATCTAGGCCCATTCCCCACTATAAAATTACACTTATATTAATGTCACTCTAGATTTCATTATGCGGAAAATGATATTGCACAGGTCTTTGGCACTAGGGAGACTGGGGGGGAGAGAAAAAAGAGGGAGTTGAAAGAATGGGTAAAGGGGAAGGAAATGTGGGCAGGGAAGGGACAGGAGAAACGGAACACAGCACAGGAGCTATCAGTGCTGCCAAATACATAAATATATAAATAAATCAGAACCTTATAGGCTTTGTTGCAGTTTCATGCTGCTTCCTGATTGACTCCAATCCAGGCTCCCTCTTCAGGCCCTGATGGAGTGTTTAAAATGCCCTCCTGTGGGAATGAGCGAGATTTACAGTTAATTTTCACTAATGAAGCTTGACAATCTTCTTCGTTTAGCCAACAAGATGCTACACAATTCCAAGAAGCCGTTTCTGTGCTCTGAATGCACAAAGGGGGGCACATGCACACACCCAAGGGCACAGAGGGACTAGGGGAAGGGGAGAGAGAAAAAGAACATTAAAGCAGAACCAGAAGAAGAGCTGTCTCTGTTTCCTAATTAATTAGAATTTTTGCTTTCACATCTGCCTATGCATCTAGCTGGAGGGTATAAACTGGCTGCCTGCAGGGGCCAGAATACATATCTCTTTCTCTCTCCCCCACACTCGCACCCATGTGCTGAATTGAACAATTAAACTGCTGCATTAAGTGGGGGGAAGGAGGAGAGATGGCGTTCCTTTGACTAATCAGGTATTGGCTGGTGCCAGAGGCAGGATACAAGATCTTAGTGACCCCAACCGTCTTATTCAATATGGCAGACAAATCCAAGGTGTCTCCTATATGGCTGATCGTGCTGCTTGGCTGGGAGGCGTATCGTTCATAACAATAATAATTAGATATCAAACAGTATGGGATCTGTCAATTGAACTATTGGAGGTGTCCTCAAGTTCATATTTCTTTTATAGGGTTGCTCAAGCTTCTCACTTAATACAAGAGTGTCTTGTAGATGTGTTTTCATCTAGCCAGCAAAAATTGTTCCAAGATTTTCTCTCTCAAATTTGCTTGTTTGGCTAAAGATCCCGGTAAGAATCACACAGAATAAAATGAACATCCATCTATTTGTCTATCATCAGAGCTGCTCAGGAACATTCTGCCAACGTGTTTTTTTTGTTTGTTTTTGTTTTTGTTTTTTCCCAGTGGAAAATGCAGTTTCCACAAAAATGTTATTTTTCTGCCAAAACTGTTAGATTTTCCCCATGGAAAATCTAAATGAAAACTTTCATTTCTGGTTAGGTTGAATATAATCAAAATATTTCAATTTTGTTAAACTGAATTCAAACATTTCATTTTAGGTCATCTTCACATTGTCTATGTCTGATTTAGCTGACGCAGTACCACAAGGTAATCATAGAATATCATAGAATCATAGAATATCATCAGGGTTGGAAGGGACCTCAGGAGGTCATCTAGCCCAACCCCCTGCTCAAAGCAGGACCAACCCCCAATTAAATCATCCCAGCCAGGGCTTTGTCAAGCTGGGCCTTAAAAACCTCTAAGGATGGAGATTCTATCACCTTCCTAGGTAACCTATTCCAGTGCTTCACCACCCTTCTAGTGAAAAAGGTTTTCCTAATTTCTGAACTAAACCTCCCCCACTGCAACTTGAGACCACTGCTTCTTGTTCTGTCATCTGGTACCACTGAGAACAGTCTAGATCCATCCTCTTTGGAACCCTCTTTCAGGGAGTTGTAGTCCAATGTCACTTGTTCCCAGTCTCTTCTCAGGAGCTGGGTTTCCTGGCTGGACTACATGTCCCATGATGCACTATGATTTTACCTCTGGTTGAACAGTCATAATATTTCATGGGAGTCAAATTATCGTTGGGCATTATGAAAGATAGAATTCAGCTTGGAAGCTCAGCCCATAGAGGAAAATGGGAGCAGAAAGCACTTGAACTACAGCTACCATAAAACAATTCTGCAATCCAGGGGAGACACAAATTAATGTTGAACCAAACTGGTACAAAACATTTTGTTTCGGTGATAAATCAAAACAAAACAATATGATTCAGGAAAGGCAGAAATGTTTCATTTCCATTCAAAATGTTAAAATGAATCCTTTAAACATTTCTGAATTTCAATTTTTAGGACACTTTGTCCTAAATTGGGGCAAAAAAAATAAACCAACCAACAAAAGAGTTGGGGACGGGAATGAATCACTCAGTAATTACCTTGTTCTGTTCATTCCTTCTGAAGTATCTGACCCTGGCCACTGCTGGAAGACAGGATCCTGGATGAGGTGGACCATAGGTATGAACCTGTAGGGCCATTTTTATGAAGAACCAGCAAAGCCTATTCTCATGAGATTTCCAGCCCAATTTGCAGACCAAGAGATATAGATAAGTTGGGCAAAAGTTTGACTGCTGTTCAAAACAGATACCTGAAGTTTCAACCGTCACTATATTACACCCATTGACTGCTACTTTACGAAGCAACAGTAGCCAGGATACAAATAATGGATCTTCTTTGCATTTCAGTTAACAAATATAAATGTGCCCTAAATAACTTTAGAGCTGATGTGGTGCCTGATCATGCCCTGCCGTCTACTTTGTGCGGTTGTAGACACACATACAAAGTGAGTGGAAAACAGGATGGACAGTGACTGGACAGTTGTGGTTTGGTAACATCATATACCAACCTGACACAGTCATCAGTAGTGAGGAAAGGTATAGGCATGATTTTTTTTTTGAAAAAACTTCAACTACTGTAAATGTTTGCAGTCAGGCAACCTAGGCTTGATAGAAATGTAATGCCCAGAAATGGTACTGTTGCCAGATACCGCTACAGTGATATGTCTAAGATTAGGTAGAGACAGTTTCCTCCTGCAGCAGCCTTAATACAGCATAAATGACATTTAAGGGTACCCTTTTAAAGCATTGTGCAGGGTTTATGCTGCATACCTCCCACTTACATCAAGGAAGTTGATTGATTAAATCCCTCATACACACTTGCTTTAAAAAATTTACCCTAGAGCATCCCATCTGCTGAGGTTTGTGATGTGACTTTACTGTATTTGTTAAAAGAAATGCAGAGAAGATCCACTCTGTGTTAAAAAAAAAAAAATCAGCATATCTATTTGTTCTCTGATCCCTTGATTGCTGCTCCGGTACTGTGAATGCATTCCAAGCTTTGCTACATCCATCAGGGACGGTACAGATGGACGTTTTGCCTGTCCAACCTGACTCAAATGCTTGAAGATTCATCAGAGAGAATCTGTTGGCAATTGCAAATGGATTTAATCCAGAGCCAGCAGATTTTGTGTCTCCAGAGGGAAGCAGGCCTGCAAAGGGCAGACTAGGCTGGCAAAAATATTTACTTTTATATTTCATTACTTCAAATTTATAACAGGCTGAGACCCAGTTAAAACTTCACCTAGTTAATAGGATGCTAACAGAGATTTTCAGCATGCTTCTTTTGCTGGCAAATCAGACAGCAACAAACTGGAAGCAGTTTAAGCCAAAAAAAAAAAAAGAAAAAAGAAAAAAGCAATCAGCAGTATGACACATACTTTATTAGTCCCCTTCAAAATCACTTAATCCTTTCTCCCTCTTTATATTCCTTGTCTTTCTCTGTGTGCTCCTTGTTTCATTTCATCCCTCACTTCAGCCATTTTAATACCTCCAAAGAGCTGCATCCCGGTGACACAGAGAGTGGTAAGGCACGGTTGTCAGCTACACTTTTATATTGCTGCAGTAGCAAAAAGGAGCCAAATTGACAGTGGAACTGGCCCCTGTGTAAAAAGATTCCTTAATAAAGGGGCTTCAGAGACAGAAGAAAGTCAGTAAATTGATTCTATCACACCTCTTCCCCACATCCTCCCAGCATTGGGACCACCCAGAGCGATTATGAGAAAGTGGGGAATGGGAGTGTGCTGGTGCGTTTTTGCCTCTTGTGGGTTGTTGAAGCTCAAGTGTAAGTTAGAGAAGGCCGCAGTCTGCTCTAAAATAAGCTGGGGTACCAGCAGGGCTAAAAATAGAATATTAGGTGGCTGAGTTTTCGCCCTTGCACTGAGCAGAATGAAACCAGAATGGGAAAAAAAACAGGCCTTTAACATCCCTTGTGGTAGGGAAGAGACAAGTCGTGGTTGTACTGACTTCATAGGGATTTTTTTTTTATTGAGACCTGTCACATGCTCA
Source organism: Chelonoidis abingdonii (assembly GCF_003597395.2). Classification (NCBI taxonomy): domain Eukaryota; kingdom Metazoa; phylum Chordata; order Testudines; family Testudinidae; genus Chelonoidis; species Chelonoidis abingdonii. Next base: position 9,199,919 of record NC_133774.1, read on the forward strand.
CTATACTGGAATTAATTTGCAAACTGAACACCATTCAATTAGACTTGAATAAAGACTGGGAGTGGATGGGTTATTACACAAAGTAAAAACTATTTCCCATGCAAATTTCCCCCTACTGTTACACTTTCTTGTCAACTGTTTGAAATGGGCCATTCTTATCACTACAAAAGTTTTTTTTTTCTCCTACTGACAATAGCTCACCTTAATTAACTAGTCTCATTACAGTTGGTATGGCAACACCTATTTTTTCGTGCTCTCTGTGTATATATATCTTCCTACTCTATTTTCCACTGCATGCATCCGATGAAGTGGGTTTTAGCCCACGAAAGCTTTTACTCAAATAAATGTGTTAGCCTCTAAGGTGCCACAAGTACTCCTCATTCTTTTTGCTGATACAGACTAACATGATTACCACTCTGAAACCTATATTTTCTCTATCTGTCTGGATGACCATGCCATGGGGCCAACTCACTAAGGAGGCAGTATTTCAGTTCAACGCAAAGCCCTCTGTACTGGGGTTTCATTTATTATCACCAGACAAAATGGATTCAACCATTCATTCTTTTATCAAGGATCACCAGGACCTCTTGGCCCTTCTCTATGGGCTTTGCGGTCCTTTTCCGTTCAACACAGTTTTGCATCTCCCCTTATACTAGGAGCTAAACCCCAGTCCCTGCTCTGGCCTCTAAAGTTCAAGCCCCTCATAGGCTCGCTGCCTTTCACTTCTGCTTTTACTTCCTTCACCACCTGTGGCACAGCCGCACTTTTCCTTCTATCCTGGTCTCTTGCAGACCAACCATCAATTCATAGACTCCAAGTCCAGAAGGGACCACTATGATCCTCAACTGACTGCCTGTATAACAAGTTTCCCTAAAATAATTCCGAGAGCAGAGGTCTCCGAGCAAACATGGGAAGGTGTCAGCTCTTTGGGTCAGCATTGGAACCTAATAGCTCAGCTGAGAGCACTTTCTGACACTGGAATCTGTGGATTAAGTTATTTCTCATGGTTTGAGATGTGGGCAGGGCTAATATTTGGAGGAAGGTAAGTGGGGAAAGGGAATAGCCAGGTTTTTTCCATACAACCAAAGCCATAGAAGACTGACCACCCCATTGCTAGATCTGATCACATACACCCATCTTTTATGTGAGTCCTGAGATGGTACTAAAGTGAGACTGGTTGTAGTGGATCTTCCCTCCAATGCACCGCACAGTCCCTGCATGAGCTAATTAAATTTATGGCGCTGGGATCCCCAAGTTCAAGTTACCTCAATTATTTTTATTCTCACATAGATTATAACTCTGAATCAGTGCAGGAATGTCTGGTCATTAATCTCTACAGTGACACTGATGTATGGGAAATAAATAACATGCCCAGAGTTCAGGACAGGAACACAGTAAGTCAAGGCACCAGAGGTAGGGTTTGGACTTGAGTTTTCACTGCCCTGTACCTTGTATATCCATGTATACCTATGTAAATCCCTCTCAGAACGTGCCACTCAGTTACCCCAGGGGTAGCATCTTACATCTATTTTGCACCAGTGCAGAGGCCTAAGCAATGTGGAACACAGTACAGAATTGACCAGTTCTATTCCTACCTCCTCAAAAACAGACTGCAAGCATCCCTCAGCTGCACTACTCCATTTGGGCATACTAAATAACCCTAATGTAAATGTTCACAACCATATAAAGCACATTGCTGAGTGCTCAATAGCAGTCACAGTTGAGTGCATATTGTCAGTAGACTAGGTGTATGTAATTTATTCCTCTGGAAAAAAACACTTAAAACATAACAACCTACAACACAATTTCTCAGGAATTGCCTTGCAGTGCAGAAGTAGAGTGGACTAAAGCTACATTTTAATGACTGCTTAGAAACCAGGTAGATGTCTGAACCGTGAAATAGAGGGGAAAGTCAGGCCCATCCGACGAGGTGCTGAGTGCTCGCTGCGAGATGATGAGCATCTGCAAGCCCCATTGGTTTCAATGCACTTGAAGGCTCCTATTCTTTACTATGCTTGTCTTGTCAGTGAAAAGATTCCCATTCGCTTCAATGGGGTTTGGATCAGTACACCCCAAGAATACAATGCGAGCTGGGGCGGGGTAGATAAAACTGTCTTTAAGGCATCTTAGTGCCTGCTAAATTCTCAGTCCCACCCAGTTTCCCATGTAGAGCTTCTGGGCTGCTCAAACGTATGCTCTGGCTGCAACACTGCCTTCCCCTTTGATTCTGTTCTGCAGCTGTGTATAGCTGGAGAGCATTGTATTCTGTCTAGACCCTCAGCAGGCCCTCTTATGCCTGCCGCTAGGAAGGCCTGGTAGAGAACCATTCTAGCTGTTATACAGAAGCCAAGAACCCCAAACGGTATTCTCTGCAGTATATATCCAGCTGCTTTGTTCCACTGGAGTGGTGCAACTCAGTCCCAAACATTTGATGGTTCCATTACAGGTGCATAACATGCTACAGAATTCAGACTCCGGGTTCCTTCGGGGGGAAAAAAAAGTCTCTGTGCTAATACAGGATTATTTATGCATTATTTTTACTGTTGTTATGTATTATTTTAATTTTGTTATTATCATTTTAAGATTTATCCTTTTCTTTTCTCCATTCGTTCATTTGGAAAAATGTCTCTCGCAAGGTTAGGAAACTTAACGGCTTTGAAATCTATTTTCTTCTCTTTTTAATCCTACTTTAATCCTTTGGAGCTATAAACCTAGGAAAATGCGTATTTTCTACTGTATATATTTACAGCTTCTATTCTAAATAACTTTAGTGCTTTAGGATTTGCAATCACCATAATTCCTTGTATGGAGAAAAAGAAAAATCAAACTTTTAAGCCCCACAGGGAACAATTCAGCTCAACCTGATTTCCTAATGCTGAATCCATACAATAGCACTCAGATCCACTCACTTTCATCACTCCAGCCATTTGGCTCCCTCCATCATTGCTTGGCTCATTTGCACTTTCAGTTCTTGGGACTATGTGCATTATATCACAAATTGCATCAAACATTTTATTAAATTTGCCCAGGTGAACATCAGAAGCCACAGAAGGGACAGATGAAGCTTAGAGTCTCCCAGAGTAGATTACTTTATAATGCTTGTGCATGCTGGTAATTTGCATTAGGAAGCTTGGTAACATGGTATATTGATGATTATGATAAAATATAATCAAAAGGCGGTAATGGCTAATCCACCACAGATTTATTATATGGGCAGTAGTGATGAAACTACAAAGCTACTGGGTTTTTCCTCCCCATAGCAGCACCTGCGTTTATGTGCATTACTAGGTAAAATGTGCATAAGAAACGTAGGAAACAGAGATGAAAAGGCCCATTAAGTCGTGTTATGCCTGTACCATTGCAGGATTGTTCTCCACATTATTTTATTATTCCCTTTAGAAGAAGAAAGTAGATTGTTGTACAATGTATTCTTTCATAAGGGAGTAAACTGGGTCTGAGCTACAAATCCTTTTTACCTCTAGATCACCTGTTCAATTCCAGTCCATGTTTATGAAATGAGATGGGACGTAGGCTGGTTACACTTCACAGAAAGTCATGACTCACCTGGTGCTACTTAGCTGCTAGCAATCAGAAGGGAGAGGCATTGAGTGGACACTAAACTAACCACACATACTGAGGATCTCTGTAGACAATGGGTAAGGTATTTTGGCAAAGCACCTGTGGCAGATCTTGTTCTGTGGATAAACAGATTTCATACTCCAGGACTGTGGAGGAAATAACCTTTTACAAACACTAAACTCATAGAAGTGAGAATGGACAATTAATATAAGAAATTAATGGCATTCGTCAAAATTCTTTGAAAATATATTTTTCATCCAAAAATTTCTTTTTGAAAATAAATATTGTTAGGCAAAATGATGGGTACTGTCAAAATTCTTATTTTTTAACAAAAAAAATGGTGTTTTTTTCTATACTTTTCCCACACTTCTCAAAAACTATATTGAATATTTTCAAATGATTATTTTTTTTGTGTTTGTTTAATGAAAATTGGGGATTTACTTAACAAGGAATATCAGTAGCTTTATCAATAACATTTATAATGCTTTAAATTAAAAAAAAATGAAGAAATATCAGAAAAGATGTGTAAAAAAATGTTGCACAAATGAAAAATGGGTTTACTCTGAGCATATAAAAATAACCCATAAATTTGAAATAGGTTTTTTGTTTTCAACCAGCTCTAGAAATCACTCTAAATCTGAAAACTATAATTGAACTGGGCAAAATTGAAATGGAACAGACCCTACGAAAAGATTTTGGAGGTTCAAAACACATCATGCTTTCCAGTTTCGTATGGAAGTGGAAACATCAAAGTAACATGAAAATATGCTGTTTATGCAGTCCGCTCAAGCCAGGAAATCCTTGAAACCTCATAAGAAAGTGTGTTCTTGTTCCCAGTCTGACATCCAAAACAATCCAGAACATGCGTCTGATGAAGTGGGTATTCACCCAGGAAAGCTCATGCTCCAATACGTCTGTTAGTCTATAAGGTGCCACAGGACTCTCTGTTGCTTTATCTGGAACAATGTTGCTCTGATACCAGGGGCAGATCCTCAGGTGGTGGAAATTGGCATAGCGTCACAATGGAGCTATGTTAGTTTATGACAGCTGAGGCTCCAGCCTCAGTCTCCTGATGTTGGCCAGTCATTACTGTCTTCTCCATTTGTTTCAAAGAACTTAGAGATGAAAAAAGTCTGTCCCCTGGACTATACAGATCTGTTCCCTTTGGTATCTAAATCCAATATTAAATTATTAAAATCAGTAACTCTCCTCTTTGTAACCATGACCACCTATGACAACAGAAAGAGGTTTCGGGATTCCTCTCCCATTTAGCCAGAAAGAAAGGGAGGATGGTTATAACTCCACTGAAATTGTTTGTTCCTCCCTTTCCAGTAGAGGTCATGACCCCAAGGCTGAAGGCCCATGATCCAAATTATTAGAGTTCCCGGATATTTCCCTTGTGTAACCTTCCCTGTCCAATGTGCTTATGTCTTTCTATATGTCTCCACAATTTCTTCATTCAAAATGTGCTTATTTCTTGTCTTGCCTTAATAGTAACTTGTATATTACCCTCTGCATATTTTTTAAAAACCATAAATCCTCTTTACTTCTAGTCTTTATTTCTAGTCCTTTTATTTGCCAGTAGGGAGACTTAGAAAGGCTCAGTTTTCTTAATCCTCTTTATAAATTTTAAAAAACCAATTAAGTCTGCATAAAGTCTTGTGGATTTTTGGTTTTTTTTTTTTTTTTTCCTGGAGGAAAATACATCAGGCTTTGTGCAACATAATACTACTTTGCACATCTATAGATCCTTTTATCTGAGGTTCTCAAATAACTGGACAACCATCCATTAAGTCTCACAACAGTTTTGTGAAGTAAGTGTTATGCCTATATTGCAGATGGGCAAATTGAGAAATAGGCAGGTTAGAGTCAATGTCAGGGCTGTGAATAAGACTCACGCCTTGATTCCCAACTGCCAGCTCTCAGCACTCGATTGGTCTATTCCAGCCTATCTGAAAGCTGTGAATTGTACATGTATGTTTATACTATGATCCAAGTGACTGCAGCTTGGGTAGACGCATCTGCACTAGTATTGCTAAAATTAACAATATAGATGCAATGCCATGAGCTTCGGCAATTCAAACAGGTATCTGGGGTTCCAGGCAGGTTTACACAGACCATACTGAAGCTTGCACTGCCGCATTCACTCTGCTATTTTTAACAGTGTAGGTGTGTCTTCCAGAGCTTCAGCCACACCTTGGAGTGCTGTACTGTGTACAAATACCCTGAGATCATTCTGGCTGTGGCAGGAAAAGAAATTCAAAAGAGTATTCTGATTCTTCTGTTCACCAAAATGATTCTGCAGACTCCCCCTGCTCAACCAAAAGCCCACAGGGCAGCTTCTTCACTGGTATAAGTTGCCATAGATCCACTGTTGTCCGATGAACTCTGACAATGTGCATGAGCTGAGGAACTGTCCCCAGGAAAATCCACACACATGATGGATAACCATGCACTTCAAAACAATGCGACCCTGCCGATCCCACCCCTGAGGACTCCATGGTTCTGCCTCTCACAGCTACCCTGAATACAGAATGCACACAAAAATGCCCCAATTGCCTAAGAAATAATGGCATGAGAACATGTGAGTTATATGTTCTAATAATTGGGCATAACACTGCAGTAGTGTCAGGAGAGAAAGGGCGTGAGGAGAATGAAGGCTTAAGAAAGAGGTATAGGAAAAAGAATTACATACTGATTTTTCTTGCCAGACCAGCTGCCACTACAAATTTGTTACTGTGCAGTGTGGACAGAAATAGATGCAGATAACATATGCAGATAGGGTTGGGTTTTATCACTTAAGTGGCATTTCCTAACCTTGGTTTAGAGGAATTCAGGGAACATACATCCTAGGAAATATTAAGGGGCAAGGCACTTTGTTGCATTTGCTTGTATTCAGTGCTTCATTTGTAAAGAAAAAAGTCCAGGGGCTCAAAGTAATTAGGTGACAGAGCTCAAGCAATTTTTTTTTACATTAATAACTGATGCAGGTAGCCCAGATGTGCTGGGGCTATGAACTGCCAAGCCTCGAGGTGTCAGGGCTCAGCCCAGGCAAGTCCTGGCACAAATTAAGCACTGTCTGTGGTCACTCGATAGGCCCCAACTCAGTAAAGTTCAGGAGAGCACTTAAGCCCATGCTTAACTTTAAGGATGTTTAGAACCCCCCTGGAAGTCAATGGGATTTAGCACATGCTTAACTGCTCTCCGGAACAGGGATGTGCATGTGTAGGTGCTTTCCTAAGTTGGCACCCAAATTCTCACATGGGGTAGGTAGATGTAGCTGCAGCTGCATTGACTTCACCGGAGCTGCACCCATTTCTACCAGCTGAGGATGTGGTACCTGGGATCTGTTTTTCATATTTTGTACCCATGTAACAACCATTAAGAGCAGGTACAAAGTTCCCTGCCAAGCACCCAACCTGACTAACTCATCTGGGTGGTGGGGAACTCTTACTGTAGTAAAAGAGGCAGACCCTCACCTCCCCAGGCTGAAAAGTGAGAGTTGAGCTCTTCTGTGCCTCTGGAGTCCTAATATCCCATCTTGTTGGAAGAAGAGCCCAAGGATCTGCACAGCAAGGGAACGTCTAGTTCTGCATCCTTCCTGACCCTTCTTCACATACACGTGTGAAAGTAATAAGGGATCTCCCCCTCCCTTGAAGCTGTGCTCTGTGTCCCTTGTGGTCCCCATATTCCACCCCAGATGCACAGTGGATCTGCATCAGTTACTGAGGGCCCTCTCTTCTCTGAAGTCAACAGAACACCGATGAATTATACCAGTTAAGGTTCTGGCCCATTGGCTCATGACACTTCTCATGATGGTATGTCTACATTGCAGTTGGGGTGTGTGATTGCAGCGTGTGTAGACATATCCGAGCTATCTTAAATCTTGCTAGTTTGCACACTGATATCAATGAAGCTGTGACAGCAGGGGCTTCAGAGCAGGCTGTACACGCCTGGCCTGGACCATGGGTAATTACTAGGCCAAATGACTGGGCAAAAAATTTGTGTTGCTATGGCTTTACTGCTTGATCTACATGTACTGATATTGTAATCCATGCTTACTTGTTGTAGAAATCTGTCCCCCTCTAGTGGCAGCAAGGCCAGCTAGCGATTGAAAAGCCTGCTACAGCCTTGGATAAGAGAGAAGTGTCTTTTAGCTCATGAAGTAGAGCCAGGGTAGGCAACCTATGGAACGCGTGCCGAAGGCAGCACGTGAGCTGATCTTCAGTGGCACTCACACTGCCTGCGCCCTGGCCACTGGTCCGGGGGCCTCTGCATTTTAATTTAATTTTAAATGAAGCTTCTTAAACATTTAAAACACCTTATTTACTTTACATGCAACAATAGTTTAATTATATATTATAGACTTATAGAAAGAGACCTTCTAAAAACGTTAAAATGTATTACTGGCACACGAAACCTTAAATTAGAGTGAATAAATGAAGACTCCGCACAGCACTTCTGAAAGGTTGCCAACCCCTGAAGTAGAGGTTCATTCATTAAGGTCCAGAGATCCCAGGTTTGATTCTGACCAATGACGATTAGGGTCTGTTGGCATTTCACAATCACTGCCCAGTGCCCAATTGCAATATACACATACCTTAAAGTTCTGGCATCTACACTTGGTATTCTAGGTTTCCATGCCTTGGAAGGACATAGTTGTGTGCATGATCCATCCGCATTTAATTAGGCTCAGAGACTGAATTAATTATACTGATGTGCAGTTCTACATTGAGCTGTGTCTATATAAAATGATAACATCCCAGAGTTTCCGTGGGCCACATCAGCCCAAAAGATAGTCGTGACTATATAGCACAATTTAGTCCTACAGTCATAAAGCTTAAAAATCCATCTGTCCTGAAGAAGCGGGGTGTCTCTTTTTCTACAGGAACACAAAGATATTTGACAAAAAAACCAGCAGAAGATGAAATTGTAAGACTCTATATCTGATGTGTTTCTACATAAACAACCAGGAAAACCACTCTTGAAACTAGCTAATGCATACATCACTAAAAATATAGCTAACTTCATCACAGCCCTTTATGTATCCACCATGAATCAGTATGATTCACTTTCTGTTAGGTGTCTCCCTTCAGTGGCTAGGTCATATAAAATGATAAGAACCTACTGCTGCTAGCAGTTAAGACCATTTCTGCTTTCACTTGTGGTAGAGACTTGTTTTTAAGGACAAAGGTCAGGAGTTCAGTCTCAAGTTAGGTGGTTTGTTGTTTTTTCTGTGACTGACAAATAGGTAGGAAAAAAGTCCTCATTATTTATTTGGCTTCTATTTACATCCCCATTCCACATATATATCTATATAGTTTGAATGAATCTTCTCTAAACAAACTTATGATCCAAATATTCTGGGATTATTTCATTTATTTGTTTTCTCAATTTTTTCCCAATTAACATTTAAGGGGGAAAAATCATTTTCTTTCAGAGTATTAAGACAAAAAAATCCCCAACAGAAAATTCACATTGTTCATGGATCAATGACCACACGGGTTTGCAGTAATTGAAAAGTATTTGGCATATTTCTATTAAAAACCTTCCCCTTCATGAATGTTTAAACAAATTAACTTGAACAAGAAGTAGTGATATGCATATGAGAAAAACAATTCTGAAACTACTTATTAACTACAGAAAAGTAAAATCAATGAGACTTAAGTTGGGTTTTTTTAAGAAAATTCTTTTTCTACATTTCACACAGACAAAACTAGATAAAAGTTAGGTATCAAAATTTCTAATCTTTAAAGAAATAAAGTAGGTTATCTCCTGGTTAAAGCAGGATGCATGGGTTGTATTCCTGGCTTGTCCTATGACTCATTTTAGGGCCAGTTTTCAAACTTGGATGTCTATCGTTAAACAAGTAAATTTACATTGAAATACTTAAAATGTAGATGACAAAATTTAGATATAAGCACCTAATTTAAGAGATTCAGGTTTGAAAATTAGAACCTATGTGACCTTGCATAAGTAGGTAAAACTGGGAATAGGTCCCATATAGACTTAGGTCCCATATAGTCAGCCACGCTGCCTTTCGAAAAGAGTTCACTCAATCTATGTGCTTGGCTATGCTCTGTGTAGCTACTGTTCCAGCTCCTAGACAACGTCCCTTGCCCAAAGCCAGGAATGGAGCCAAGAATTCTCAATCTCCAACATTCTACCTCTACTTAGAAAATAGTTGTAGTAACCAACTGGGCAAAGGAGTTGCACATTCCCCTCTTGCGTCTGACGAACTGAGTATTCACCCACAAAAGCTCATGCTCCAATACATATTAGTCTATAAGGTGCCACAGGACTCTTTGTTGCTTTTTACAGATCCAGACTAACATGGCTACCCCTCTGATACTATTCCACTCTTGTGGCCAGTTCACATGAAGAATAAGTGTTACTCTTTGAGCACAAACGGTAGAATCCTATGTTAGGGTATCTGAAGTTCCAGGCTGCAAACCCTGATGATGACTCATGTGATGGGATCCTTATGGGTGTATAATAGTGTGGGCAGAATACCATCAGATCAATAAAAGAGGTGCTGGGTGTACAAGGACTGGTTTCCAGTTCATTGTCAGAGCTCTCAGAAAAAAAACAAAGCATCAGCTAGTAAACTTGGTTGATGGCTTCTTTCTTTCTTTCTTTCTTTCTTTCTTTTGTTGTTGGTGGTGTTGGTGTTGGTAATCTGTTGTTTTCTTTTACTTCTAGAGATAACTGTGGTAAATAAACACAAATTTAATCTTTGAATCCCCCATCAAGGGGGAAATGCACAGTCTAGGTGAATGGAAGGAAACATAGATAGGAGAGGGAGAGCAGGGAGGGAGGAAATACAAAGAAAATAAAAATCGCTCTGCCGATCAAATCTTTCATTTCCAAGCAGAAATAATTACAATGATGGTCAGCAGGGAGATTTTGGCAATTTACAGTGGTATAGCAGCAAGCTCCTATCAACAAGATTTGATATTCAGGGCAAGCCATGGAACTACAGGTCCTGAAGTGTTGCCTATAATCTTTATTTCATTTTTAGATGTTATACTGTAATAAAATGTAAAAAGGGAATACATAAAAAGTTATAGAGGTGGGGAAAAACATGGTTTGAAGTTGTATGGCATTTCTTGACAGGGCATGCTCCTAAGGATATGCAGAGAATAACAAATGCCATTTGAAATAAGTACAATAGAGATCTGAAACTAGATTGAAAACCCAAGTCAATTTTCCTGAGTGTCATTTGATTAGCTTTCTTATATAGAACTGAAGCTTAAGCAGTGCTGGGATTCAGAGTGTAGAGGTGCTTGGGAACACAGTGAGAAATGGGTTACTCCTACCAATTTCATTTCTGTGGCTTTACAACATTATCATTGCACATTGTTTCAGTGTTTTTGCAATAATCCATAAATGAAGCAATGTCAGAGGGAATTTGATTGATAGCTAGGAAAACACAAAAACTGTGCAAGCTATTTCTCTGCTTGCTCTCGCTCTCTGTCTCTCTCACTCTGCCTTCTGGGCAAGAGATGTTACCACTAACTGTATAAAATAGCTGCAGCCTGTTGCCTAGCTGAAGATAGTGGGAAACATTTGTAGGTTTGGGGATATTGCTCTGGACAACATGATGCCCACAAATATTTATGCAACAAACATTAGACCTGCAGGTTTGGGGGTTTTTTTTCCCCCAGATACTCAGTGTTGCTTTCCACTCTGCAACTTCGCAAATAGAGAAATATCTGACTTGCAACTAAATAAACCCACTGTGAATCCCCATGTTTGGAGAACTCCAAATCAACAGCAAGCGAACAGCGTATCTGTAGCCCAGACATAAATGCACAAGTTTGAGATTCTTCAGGCTGGCATGCCTGAAAATCTATATACAGCTCCCCAGGTAACAACCTGATCCAAGGAATCATACAATATACTGTATTATATACTTACCATATGCATGGGGTGATATCCATATGCCAAACTGCAGTAAACTGCACCTTTTGCCTCCTCATCTATGGTCTGACTGCTAATCCATCTCCTTTGTGCTTACGTTAACATTCAACCCCCTAATGTACGTCAAACTGATGTAATTAGAAAACAAATTAGTTTACTAGGAAATATTTTCTTCTTTCCTTCAATTGTAGAACTTCTCCTCTCACATTACACTGCCCTGAGGCATGAAATGGACATTACCCTTCCTGCTCCAGTGTTGGGTTTAAGTTCCAATACCCTGGGTCCCTACAGAGCTAGTAAAAGGCACTGTATATAACTGGACAGAGGTGAACCCAGTTTTCCTAGGGAAACACAGCACATATTTATAGTCCTGGAAAGTCCGGAGAAATCAGACTTCAGAACAATAAAATTTTTATGACTGGAAAACTGACTTGAGGTCATTTTTAGAGGTGTTTCTTATTTATTATTTATCTTTTTTTCCCCTCTCTTTGAGTCCAGTCTATCTGTCTATTTACTTACCACTTTCATAACTTTGTTAGACGCTAAAAATAATAGACCCATTCGGAGCTGATTTGTAACTTAGGGTTTCTCTAGACAAGTGCTACAATGGCACAGCTACAAGGCTGTAGAAGAAGCTTGCTGCATTGTTGTAATGAGCCATAAATCCAATCTGTAAACCAGTAGCCCTCCTTTGTCCTCTGCATGCAGAGGTGTTACTGCCCACTTTGCTTTGAATGGTCTCTTCCAACATGTGTTAACTCCTTATGCTGAGCAATCAGTTCCACGATGTGTTTAGCTGTGATACTCTGGCCACATACACACATACAGCACCACAGCAGCACGGCTGTACCAACAGAGCAGCTCCACTGCAGCGTGTCTGGTGAAGATGCTCCATGATGACGGGAGAAAGATCTCCCATTGACATAAAAAACCCTACCTCCTTGAGCAGCAGAAGCTCTCCCACCAACCTAGTGCCGTGCACATGAGTGCTTATGTCAGTGTAACCAATGTTGCTCAAAGGAGTGGACTATTCACCCCCCTGAGTGACATTAATTTTGGCGACATAGCCTCTCTCTGAGTACCTTTCTAAGACCTGAAGAAGAGCTCTGTGTACGCTCAAATGCTTCTCCCTCTCACCAACAAGAAACTGGTCCAATATCTCACCTATCTTGTCTCTGTATTAACCTACTTATCTATCCCCATACACACACCTATTTTGCTATCTATCTAGGCTTATGGTACTAAGGTGCCTCACTTTATTAGGTGCCAAAAATAATCTTTATGAAATATTTTGGAGCTCCCCAGATCATTCCTAAAATACATTGCCTGAGACCATAGATGTTGGAACTAGGGGTGCTGGGGATGCCGTCGCATCCCCAGCTTGAAGTGTTATATACAGGTTTTACGGTTTGGATCAATGATTCTCCCACTATACAAACTGTTCCAGTGCCCCAGTCTGAAACTGTTGTTGAGATGTGCCTACCATATGACAATGGGGAGTGGACCAGTATATTCAAGTTACCAAGACACCCCACTGGGATGTCCTGCACAACCTACAGCACACTTCTTTAGTTTTGTGTAACACCACTTGTGTGTGGATGACAACATAACCTTTGTGCCATGTCAGGAGCCACATCATGCCATATCATATTATATTTGAGTATGGGCTGGTGCTGAGTCGGTTATCATCAGCAATAAATAGTGCTCATGGGGAAAGGGAACTCTGGAGGTTGCGGTGGTAAGATACCTAAAATCACATTTGCTTTATTATCGTTTTGGATTTTTTTTCATCACTTATTTATTTATTTGCTGAAGTCTTTCTAAGGATAAGGACTTTGATACAGAACAACAGCTCTCTTAAGTGGGAGATTTCAGGGCCACCTGCCAGATCCTTTTGCTGCAGATGTCAGGCCATCTGGCTGGCACCTCTGGAGCAGGACACATCAAGGGAGCTGGCTGGCTTACTTCCCTAGCAGGAGTTACTTGGGGGAGAGAGGTGAGACATAGCCAGCTCAAATGAGGGAGAGGAGTTGTGAGTGTGATTCTGTGTGTATGTATGTTGATAGAGCCAGACCTGAAGAAGAGCTCTGTGCAGCTTGAAGCTTGGCTCTCCCACCAATAGAAGTTGGCCCAATAAAAGATATTACCTCACCCACCTTGTCTCAGTGTAGATGAAGGCAAACAGACAGACACACACACTCACATGCACACTTCCAGTAATGACCATGCTGGGTTGGATTTCAGCAGTGACTTAAAGGTGAAAGGGACCCTAGTCTCCAGAGACATCTATTCCTGCACCAGTTTTTGAATGGCATATTGTGGTGATTTGGGTAGTCTGTCTATGCACAACTTATGCATTTCTGGTTGGTTTTATTAAATTGCTGTATCATTCAATGCCTCAGTGTATGTGGACAGGTTTCAGAGTGCTGAATGTATCAGCAATAACAAGGAATCCTTGTGGCACCTTTCATACATTTGTTAGTCTCTAAGGTGCCACAAGGATTCCTCTTGTTTTTTCAATGTATGTGGAATCAGCCATCTGATATCAGGGATGGTGTCACCTCTTTCCCAGACCAGGAACAATGGAGAATTGTTAACCTTAATATCATGAGGTAGCCCTGTTAGTCTGTATCCACAAAAACAACAAGGAGTCCGGTGGCACCTTAAAGACTAACTGACTTTGTTTTTGTTTTTGTGGATAATCTGTTAGTCTTTAAGGCGCCACTGGACTCCTTGTTGTTTTTGTTAACCTTAATAGTATCCCATTCAAACAGGAACACCTTAGAATAATGGGATGGCTGCAACCAGTATTTAGAATCATAGAATCATAGAAGGTTAGGGTTGGAAGAGACCTCGGGAGATCATCTAATCCAACCCCCTGCTCAAAGCAGGACCAACTCCAACTAAATCATTACTTAATTTGCAATGAAAAAGATGCCTGGGGGCAAGTAATTGTTTTATAGTCATAACTAATGCAACAAGCCAGAGGTGTTGGAGCTATGAACTGCCAAGCCTAGAGGTGCTGAGGCTTAGCCCTGGCAAGCCCTGGCACAAGTTAAGCATTGGCTGAAACCTAGGGGAAGCCATTTCTCCCCAGCTTGTTTGCAGGGGGGAAGGGCCTGCAGCACAGCAAGAGAACAAAGAGATGTTAGAGCTAGCTATTAAAATGCAGTGGCTGGAAGGCTTGGGATACACAAAGAGACATACTTTCTGAGGTAGAGAGAACCTTTTGACTACTGGACCAGCCCAAGGTGAAAGGAGTTGGCTGCAGAAGTCAGAGAAATGAAGACTTAGGGAAGAGAGACTGGGGAGGAACTGGGATTCCTAAAAAGACAATGACTAAATCTCAAAGTATCAGAGGGGTAGCCGTGTTAGTCTGGATCTGTAAAAGCAGCAGAGAATCCTGTGGCACCTTATAGACTAACAGAAGTTTTGGAGCGTGAGCTTTCGTGGGTGAATACCCACCTGTGTCTGACGAAGTGGGTATTCACCCACGAAAGCTCACGCTCCAAAACTTCTGTTAGTCTATAAGGTGCCACAGGATTCTCTGCTGCTTTTAAATCTCAAAGGAGGCTCAAGAAAGGTGAGGACGTGGAGGGAGATAATGGCTCACAAGAGATTTAATTTATTTTGCCTAAGGCCACGCCTACACTATCATTTGTGTCAGCACCACTTATGTTACTCAGGGGTGTGAAAGACCCAACTGATACAAATGAAAAGGTACTTCCTTCACACTGATGTAGTTCTTTTTATAGACAGGAACTCTGCTAACACACACTAGGGACCTTTTAATTTTCACCACCGGGATGTGCATGGGGCAGATAAAGCACAACACGTTACAGCACTGTCATCATTCTACACTGATCCTGCATTTCCCCTTGCAGATGGGCATGGTGATGCAGATTAGCCCTTGTTTGATTTTTCCCTCACCCAGAATATCAACCAGTCCAAACAGGCTGTTAGATGCTAAAGAGCACACATACACCCTGTGGAGGGTCTCATTTATTAACAGAAAAACCAACACAGAACATAAACAAAACTTTCGTCCCCAACATCTCAACAGAGCGACTAGGTCAATATTCGTCCATGACCCCAGCCCCAAGTCCTGTGCTCATCTCTACACAGCCTCTTCCCCCAGGTTTCTCTCAGTTCCTGTCTCTGCCACTGATTTTAGGCCTCTTGCTCCACCAGAGCAAGCTCCTTCTCTGCAGTTAGGGACCTGGGGAGGCCCAGTCCCTGTGACTCTTCTTCAGGGATAATGGTTGGTCCTTGCCAGGCTGGATTTCTAGCCAGTGTCTGGGAACCCCGTGGCTGATCATAGGCCTTCTTGGATGCCCGTTGACTGCAGCCCTCCATCTAGGAGGCTCCCCTCTCTAGGAGCACCTCTTACAGGCACCCCATTCTGGTGGGTCCCCCAGAGAGCTCACCATCTAGGCTCCCTGCTCAGCCCTCTACTAAGAGTTCCACTCCACAGAAACTTCATTTATCTTTTAGGATTTCCCTTCTAGTAGAGTTTGGGTTACCTTCATTAGGTCCAGGCGTTTGTTTATTACTAGCCCCCTGAGGCAGTCAATTAACCCCAGGCGGGGACCTCATATGGCAGTCACAGGCAGATTGGGCATTAACTCCCCATAAAAAGCAGCTGCCCTGTGACAAGCACCCTACAATTCACGCTCCTGCATAGCGCACTGTAGCATCGAGTAGACAAGTCCTAAGAGTAAAGAGTGATTGCTTAGAAATCCCTCTGCAAAGTCTGTGTCTTTCTTTCTTCGACTATCTGATGTCCCTGAAGTGTTAAACTATAAACCAGACTACCAAAGGGTGAGGGGCTCTGGAGTTCATGCTTGAATGACTGGCCTGTTGTGTGGGATCAGCACTGGTCCTCGGGCAGCATGGGCCATAGGTACCAGGAAGAGTGTCTGTGCCTGGGAATTGTCCCTGAGACACCCAAGCTTCAGAGGTGGGCTGGAGCCCACCCTATCTCAGAATTGCTCAGAAGCACAGGGATCCAGTGTGTGGATCCAAACACAACTGTCTGGTGATTGTCCAGCAGTGGGAGCCCCACCAGGCTGGTGACATGTGTTAAAGACCTGGTATTGAAAAATTCACTCACCTACCCATGGAGAGAACTGGGCAAATAATTGACTTTGGGGGTCAGTGGCCTAACTATGATTTTCATTACTCAGAATAAGAGCGATAGTTATATAAGATTAGATTGTGTCCTTGTCTTACTCAGCAGTGTAGTATGATGGGTGGTACTGCAGAACAAGAATCAATTTTTAGAGGGGGACCTAGTTTGGTGTTACACAAGAGCTCTGGAATACAAGCAGAGGCCAAACATGGTTCAGACTCTAGAGGAGAGTTTCTTGCACACGCATATGTCTGTTCTCCATTGCAAAAGGGCTGCTTACAATCTGGCCCAGATTGTTTTAGACAAGAGCCTGCTGTCCTTCAATCCACAAACATGTATGCAGACTGTTATGCCATAGAGCAAGTGGCCTTTTCTAGATCATTCTGGCAAATCTTTTCCTGATTTACACTAGCAAGGCCATTGCTTTCTAGGGATTGCAGTCGTGCCCAGGGAGAAGAATTTGGGGCTTCTGCCTTTTTGGAACTAATGTTGATTTTTCTTGTATTGGTCAATGGTGATGTTCCACCCTAGACCCATTGCCATCAGCATGAAGGTCAGATTACAATATCCAACAGTGGCCTGGGGATATAACTGCTAAGAAGAATGGCCTGTAAGGAGCAACAAGTAACTGACACAACAGAGAGGTCTGATACTCTTTTAGTTGCCTACACTTTTATTTTTTTAACTTTAAAATTGTGGCAGGAAGTATAACATGACCAAGAACCTGTATTGGTAGAGGCACCAATCCCTCTGGCTAGCATTGGGCAAATAATCCCAAGGCTCAGGGTCTGATGCTCAGTTGCAAATCAGGTGGAACTCCACTGAAACTGATAGACTTCCAATGCTATTGAACTGTTGTGATAGGTCACTAAACACTACCCAGCCACCCAACAACCAAAATGAGACCAAAGTAATTCAGCCCTCAGGAGTCTAAACAGTTGTGTGCCATAGGCAGAGAATGGGAGAGAGCAAGGAACAGCAATGTCAGAGTCCTGTGCAACAGCAGGGAATTGATATACCCAGCCAAAGACACATCACATGCTGCCCAAATTTTTTGAAGCTGCAGAAGGTAAGAGTTAGGCAAAAATTTATCTTCCCTGGAAGAGCTTACAGCACGGAACAGTCAGTCATACAATATGATGGAAGGAGGGCATTGTTCATTGAAGTGGAGATAGTAGGAAGATGCTACAGGGAAGATGAACTTGGCGTCTAAACATCAGAGTCTGAACTTATATGGGAAGGGCTGTAGATCTGTGTCTTCCATTGAAGTAAATGAGAATTACAGATGTGTGTTGCTTCTCGGGCAGTTTGGGTGGCTAACTTGATGACTTTATGCAATTGCCAACTTTGGGATTTGTGGATTCTTTCATGCTCTCATATATATATATAAAATAAATCTTTTGCCATTTAATTTGCTTCTTGTACTTTCTTTTACTTTTCTTTCAATCTTTTTCCATTAAAAAAAAATAAAAAAAAACCCTGAATGTCCTTGTTTAAAAAACTGCAAACCACAAATGATAGCTGGGATTAGTCAAGTGTACTTTTAAGACCATGAGGCACTATCAGTAAATGCAATCTGTCCTCTATAGACCCAATATCCGTGGAGATGAAACAAAATGGTGTTTACTGAATCAACACTAACCACAGCATGGCCTGTATGGGGGAACCAGACACACATTATTGCAGAGACTAAAGAGCGTAAAACTACTGATCCTGCAGTTACAAGGTCATAAAATCCTGCTTTCCTTGTGAAAAGCATTTAATAGTGGACATTTTAATGCCTCCTTTCTGAGACACACAAAATACAAGGGACCTTGGATAATTACTCAATATAAAATAGTTGGAGTAAACTCTTGTCAGTGAAGCAGATGGTCTCCCCCCCCACAACCCCTAATCCCCCAGCCCCAAGCATACACCGTGTGTTCTGACAATTTGACAGTTGATAAGGAAAATACATTTACCATTAACTCTAAATAGAAACAAGGAACACAAAATGAGAAGAGGGCCCTTTGATAACATAAGTGAGAGTTCCAGTCAGCTGATCCCAGTTATGCTATGAGGAAAAGGACTGTTTCAGCTGCCCTGCATGCTCCATTTTTGCTGGTAATAAATAGACCTGAACTGAATATTTTAAATCAGTTTCAAGCTGCAGCTTTATTTGAGGCCGCTGCCGTCTTTCAGAGCTGGGCAAAGAGATGAGCCCTATGCAGTCTGCCCCTCAGTTTGTACATGGCTTTGGAGATCCAGGTGGTATAGAAGAGTATTATTATTCATTCTTAATTATTATGATTGTAGTGAAAGGGTTAAGATTATAGCTCATCCACTTATGGGGCCAGAGTCTCTCCTCCTATTTTACACCAGCGTAATGTCACTGTCTGAAGTGGAGCCACTCCCGATTTACACTACTGAATGTGACAAGCGAATGAAGCTGATTGTTGTTCAGACAGCCCATGGACTTTGTGCGTGCCCTATGGATTTAGCTGAATAGCCCTACATCAAAAGAGGAAAAAAGAGGCAGTGATCCCCCCCCCCATGTTAGCTGCTCTGCGGGTGACAGCATAACCCACCAATGAATGTGTGGCACATGTCCCACTCTGTGCCTGATCCACAGAGTCTGTGACTTGATTAAAGCCACTAGCTATAGAGGGTGACTCTTTAACTTAAGCTGTTGTGATTTCTACTCTAAGATGTCCCCAGTTCAATACTTGGTGTGTTAGTTAAGATTTCATCCATCACAAATCATTAAAACTGCCGAGGGATTCAGACACTCAGGAGGAATTTCCTCTCTCCAGAGGAAGTATGTCACCCAGTGGTCAATGTGTGTTATGTGTTCCCCTTTGGGCCTGACCTAATGGCTGTTGGTTTGTTACAGGTGGGAATTAAAGATCCCAGCCTTTTAGCTCATGCTTTTAACTCTGAAGAACCCCAGTTCAGTCCCTGCTGTATCAGCCAAGATGGCTACCATCAATTAAAGTTGTTTTTAATTCAGCATAGCCAGACACCAGAAAATCCTCTCTGCCTATTGGGAGCCTTAAGAGGTAAAGAACCAATGCAGTGTAAGTAGTGAACATAAAAACATAACATGGGCCATACTGGGTCAAACTAAAGATCTATCTAGCCCAGTATCCTGTCTGCCAACAGTGGCCAAGGCCAGGTGCCCCAGAGGGAACGAACAGAACAGGTAATTGTCAGGTGATCCATCCTCTGTCACCCATTCCCAGCTTCTGGCAAACAGAGGCTAGGGACACCATCTTTGTCCATCCTGGCTAATAGCCATTGATGGACCTATCCTCCATTAACTTATCTAGTTCTTTTTTGAACCCCGTTATAGTTAATTAGTGTAAATATATACACCTCTACCCCGATATAACTCTGTCTTCGGGAGCCAAAAAATCTTACTATGTTATAGATGAAACTGTGTTATACTGAACTTGCTTTGATCCGCTGGAGTGCGCAGCCCTGCCCCGCCCCGCCCCGGAGCACTGCTTTACCATGTTATATCCAAATTCATGTTATAGCAGGTTGCATTATATCGGAGTAGAAGTGTATAGTGTAAATTCAGAACCCATCCATAGACTTCAGCAGAATTATGCTGTATTTATACCCATGTAATGTAGATAAGATTCTGGACTTCTTTGTGTAATAATGGAGTAGAAATAGGCTTAGTCTTTAGTTGATGTAAATTGGCACAACTCCATTGACTTCAATTGCACAATGCCAATTTACAGTAGCCTAAGGTGTGGCCCACAGACAACAATATTGGAGCATGAGTTGATTTTAAGAATGATCATTTGTAAAAACTTACATAAGAGGCAGAAGTACTACCCTGTTTGGGGGATAACATTTGCTGTGGGATTCAGCATAATATAGCAGTAGTGTTTGAATAGAATCAGATTGCAGATGGTTTAAATTCTGTATAAAGAGTTTTTTGAGCTATGAATTATGCCACAGTAGTCTGCAGAGATTCCGGAAACAGAGGGCACAGACCATGAATAGAGGTCAGAGGAGTTTCTGTAATTTATTAACAGGTGTAGTTGGCTAGTATTATGCCTATTCTTCTGTATATAACAGTTACATGGCCGCACTGTGATGCTGCAGTCTAAAGATAATGCGTAAAAACACTCTGCTAATAGTGCCACTCTACTCAACTGCAATGTAGCTGTAGCTGTAATAATGAACCTGATTCCCATTCCTCATCAATGTAAACCAGCAATAATGCTGTGCAAGTCAATGGAATTATAATGCTGTAAGTGAGGAAAGAATTAGACCCAATATGCAGAGTTTTGGTCCCCATTATTTAGGAAGGGTATAGAAAAAAATAGAGAAAGGCTAAAGAAGGAAACAAAAACATGATTGAAGGGTTTCAAAAGAGAGTCCCAGAGCTAGGCCAAATTTAAAGGGTGAAAAATACAGGAGTTTTGCCATTGATTTCAGTTGGGTCTGACTTTCACCCTATACTTTCAGACTCAACAAGGATACAATCATAATCTATGATTTCCTTCAAGGTAACAATAAAGTTATAGAAAGGGAATTATACACTGTGATGATAGATAGATAGATAGATAGATAGATAGATAGATAGATAGATAGATAGATAGATATCTCAGAAGGTGGTAGGATAAAATGCAATGAAGATAAGGGAAGAGATGACTAGTCTTGAAAAAATTTTCAACTTTGAGCAAATGGGAAGCAGACTAGACCAAGAGAAGTGGTCACTTCAGACATTCAAAACACTCGATAAATTGACCCCTCGGGGAATAATATCATGAGCAGATATGTACGCTTCATCAGGTCAGATGGACTGAGTAACCTGAGTGGTCTATCCTGGGCCTACTATCTTCAGTTCCATCAAAGTGTTGTACATTATTTAACTTGTTTTGAATAACATTGATATACCAAACCATTTGCAATCGTTTTGATCTCAGACTTCAAGGGGCTTGACAGGAGAATCTGGATGAGAGCTGCATGTGAATTCTGGTGCTTTGCAGCACAAGGCAGCCTTGTGATTCATTAACAGTCCAACAAGATATTCACGTTGTGAGCCTGATCCTCAGCAACCTCTATTCTAACCTGGAGCCATTTTCATCCCTGATTTAACTTAGGGAAACCAAGGATTGCAGGAGAGCAAGGTGCTTTTCCACCACTAGATTATGCCTCTCTCACCCTGACATGCCTGCAACACTAAAGGAGGAGAGTGGGTGGCATATAGCCAGCTACATCAGCATTATACCACCTAGAGTCTTTCTCATAATAGGAGTATCCATATTTCCCCTTTAGGGCAACTCTCCAGCCTCTCTGCACTGCAGAAATAGTGCATAGCAGACAGAACATGAGTGTAGGATTTGGCCCTAAATATAGGTGGGCATATATATCTCTTCCTGTTGGAGAGATATGACATAGAATGAGATTCGATTTGGGCACATAAGGTGATTTCTAAAATGTGCCAGTGTCTAAAATGGTAGCACTCACCACATTCACATTTAATGCTTCTGTGTTTGCAGACTGATAACAAAAGGACTAGCATTCACAAAGTGCCTCTGTAAATCTCTCATTCGAAACAGCAGTGCAGGAGTCTCCCAGGAACCATAATGCTATCGATGCAACGTTTAATCTCTCCCTGTACCAGCCTGCAGCTACACCTCCACTGTAGGTGGTGCTATGGGAAGAGACGATTAGCAGCAGGGTATCTACAGGGGAAAGGAGTGACAGAAAATTGCTGAGGTTTTTTTAAGTACCTATTCGAGCTGCTGAAATGTGAAAAATAAAAATCTTATTTCCATTCCAGGAAATCTATAATGGGATTATTTTGTTCCCAGTACAGATTTTAAGTATTCATTGTGAGAGAGCTAGGGGAAAAATCACAGGCATATTTAGCTAAGAGAAAATAAAATTGCAACTGAAACATTTCAACTTTCAACAAATTAATAACTAGGGCTAGGATGAAGGGGACAGGGACAGATTATTCTAGGTCACTGAAGACAGATAAAAAAAGTAATGGATTTAAACTGCAGCAGGGAAAACTGAGGGTTAATATTAGAGGGAAAAAATGGAAGCTAGTAGGATATCTTCTGTCCAATCTTTCTTTTGACAGAAAATTTGGGAGTTGAGTAAAAAATACAAAAACAAAATGTAGAGAAAGTGTCTGCTTTCCTTGAAATATTTTGATTTTTTCATTGGAAAGCCAACAACTATAGCACAATTTTTTAAAATTTATTTATTTTCAATTTCCAGTCATTTTCAGGAAAACATTCACAGACGTGTTTTTTTTTTAATTGCTTTTTTTATCCCCCCTGAAAATTCATTTTTTCCCCACCAGGAGGAAAAAAAAGAACATTCTCTAATCAGCAATAATACGAATTTTTATGGCACAAATCCTGCCCCCGGTTTCATATGTACAAATCCCATTCACTTCCACGGGAGCTGCAGATAAGAACCCAATTTGGCCCGATAGCCCTAAGAACAGTTATGGCAATGGAACTATCAGGCAAAGAAAGCTTTGGATATTTTTGACCAACAAGCCACTCTGCCAAAAGGAATTGCCTACAGGCCTGAACTAGCTCTGTCTGTAAGAAGGGATTTCAGCCTGGTCTAAATGAGAAAAGTAGGCCTGTTTAACTGTTTTGGTCAGGACTGTGAAAAATCCACATCCCTGAGAGGCATCGTTAAGCTGACCTAAGTCTCTGTGTAGACATCGCTCGTTCGATGGCTGTCATAGGTGCTGAAGCTGAAGGTGTGAGGGGTGCTACAGCACTCCCTGTCTTGAAGCGGTTTCCATTATTGACAGGATTTACAGTTTGGTTCAATGGCTCACAGCACCCCCACAATTCAATCGGTTCCAGCAGTCAACCTAGCTACCACATCTCAGGGAGGTGGAATACCTAAGCTGATGAAAGAATCCTCCTCTTGGCATACGTAATGTCTACAGGGAAGCGCTGCAGCAGTGCCACTGTAGCGTTTTCAGTGTAAACAAGCCCTTATACTTGAAACATTATCCTTTGTGTAAGCAGGATCTGAATGAATTCTCCCCTGACAGCTAGCTGGGAGAGGGAGAGACTTCATGAGCAAAGTGTATTTACATGAACACACCTACTCTGCATAGGTATCCAGCAGACAGGAGCTGTGTTGATCAAAAGAGATCAATTTTGGCTGGTGTTGGGTTGGAAAACATGATAGCACTGAATGTGAAATGTTGTTATCCACGTTGTTATCTGTATTGCATGAGTAAAGAGGAGCAGAAATGTGCTTAACCTGTCCTGACTGGTAGCAATTTCAGCTACGAGAATAGCGTAGCTGAAATCGAATATCTAAAATTGATTTACTTACCCGTCTTCACCGAGTGGGATCGATGTGCGCGGCTCGCCATGTCGATTCCGGAACTCCGTTTGTTTTGGTGGAGTTCCGGAATCGATCTAAGCGCGCTCTGGGATCGATATATCCCGTCCAGATCAGACATGATATATCGATCCCCGAGCAATCGATTTTAACGCGCCGATACGGCGTGTAGTCTAGACGGGGTCTGAGGGATCAATTTCAGTCGAAAGGAACTCGCTAAGGCAGGGGCTCGAATGTCAGACCCCTGTGAAAATAAGAGGGGTGGAGACAGGTATCCCAGCCAGGAGGGGTGGACTCTCCCTAAGGGTCTCTGGTCTGGTTTAACCTGTTCCTCCCCACTGTTCAAAGAAAAAGCTAAATGGGCTTCATTAGGAGCCTTTTGTTATTTTAAGTGCTCAATAAGAGATGAAATCACTTCTGGTGGAGCAGTGTTGCTGCTCAGCCTACTGAGCGCTAACAATCACTAAGCTCTGGTCTACACTGGGGACGAGGGTGGGGGGAATTGATCTCAGTTACGCAACTTCAGCTACATGAATATCATAGCTGAAGTCAAGGTACTTAGATAGATTTACCTTGGTGTCTTCACTGTGGTGAGTCGACTGCTGCTGCTCCCTTGTCAACTCTGACTGGGCCTCTCGTGGCGGTGGAGTACAGGAGTCGATGGGAGAGCACTCAGGAGTCGATTTATCACGTCTAGTCTAGATGCAATAAATCGATCCCCACTGGAGCGATCGCTGCCCGCTGATCGGAGGGTAGTGTACACATACCCTAAGAGACTGACATACAAATGTCACAGCAGAGAGGTAAGGTAGAAGCAGAAGGTGACTGATGGGTGGCTGGCGAGAGCAGTCGGTGAAAGTGTTCTCAGGAACGGCTGACAGGGTGACCAGGTAGTGAGGAACAGCAGCTGGCAGGGCGGACAGCAGAGATGAACAGTGGCTGGTGAGATGGCCAGCCAGAGGAAGGGCTCAGATGGTGGAACAAGCTAGGTGCCTTCTTCTCTGGGTGGGAGGTGAACTCACACAGATACACCTCTGAACCTTGGGTCCTCACTGACCAAGGACAATCACTGTGAGTGGGGTGTGGTGAAGAAGCAGATGGGGGGCACAGTAAAGGAGAGTTTTGGCTGTAGAATGCAAGAACACAAGGTGAAAGACATTGCCCCACGCACTCTGGGGTGGGCATCTACTCACAGTTTTACGTTTATGAATCCTGCTTGTGGTATTTTCCCTAATTAATGCTGGGTGACTTCCCTCCTTTCATTAAACATTCCTTTTCTACACTCCAACTCTGTTCTTGTGAGTGGGGAAGTACTGCCTCTCAGAGGCTCCAAGGGGTGGTGTGTAATATTCCCATTTTATGCGGTGGGGCTTGAGCCGGTTCTGTGTTGTATTCATGAAAAGGAACCCCTAGATATTGAACCCAGCCCCGGTTGCTGCCAGCTCTACCTGGCAGAAGGGTTACTTTTTCACTATGTGATAAGAGCTGATGTAAAATATGTACAGAAGAAGCCATTTGTGGCACATAAAAAACAAATACAGACCCCAGAAGTTATGCCATGTATTCTCGAGTGTCGTCTACTGGCACTTAACTAATTAGATATATACATTCCTTCTCCCTTTCTCTCTCACACACACGGAGACAGGCCCAAAACTTCCTCATAATGTTATGCAATGGATGCTAAGAGTGGGTGCTCATTGGAACCATACAGATCTAGGGAGCCCCCACCCCCTGACAGGCCATTCAGTTCTCCACCCCGCAATGATATTCCTCCACAACATATAAAGTGACCCTGGTGATGCTCTTAAGCCAACTATCAGCTCCGGCCTAAGCTGCAGACCTCAGCTAAGAATGGCAAACTCACAGCTGGGAATCAGATCAGCTCACTTGTATGTCAGTAGAGTTCAAAGTAGACGTTAAAATGTATAAACATGTGTCAAATGTCTAAACGTCATGAAAACTGGTGGGATGTTGTGTGCGTCGTTTTCACTTATTTGTGCCCCATTGTAATGTAGCAGCAAACATTTGTGTTGTATACACATGTCCCAGTAACTATGTAACCCATCAAACAAGAAAAAGCCTTGTGTAATGCAAATGAAGAACTTTAATTGGAAAGTGCTAATTCCTGTCCATGGAAACAAATGGGAGATCAAAGATCAAAGTCTCTAAGTGCATCCCACTGAAGCCTGAGCCTGTATTTTATAGTAGTTGCTGCTGGGTTGCCCAGATTTAGGGGCAGTTTTGTAATTACTTGAAGCCTATGTTAATTAATGTATTTTATCAAAAGAGCAGAAGCTGAAGTCAGCAGTGTGCTTATGATCTCATCTGCCCAGTGCAGTGCTAGCACATACACTGACCTTTCCAACTCAGGTTCTCTAGTCAGATCCCAGGGCTGCAGTAAATGTTAAAATGAAGTGCAAGACCACCACTGCGAATTCTGTTGCTGTCCTAGTTTTAAGGTAGCCATCTTTCACAGTGATGGGACATCAGGGAGGACATGGAGACAGGCTCCTTCCAGCTGGGGTAGACCCTTTACAGCAAGTTCTCTGAACTGAACATATTTACAGTACATATCAGTCAAAAAGATGTGCAGCTGGACTGGCTCTGCTGCACCGGCAGGGGTGAGCAGAACTCAGAATGTGTGTATAAAATAGAAAAGACATACATAAAACAGAAAAACCAGCGGTATAAGAGAAAATGACATATGTGGTTACTGGGAGGGCAGACACAAGCTTAAGATACAGAGTGCTATTTGCCAAGTGGTATGAGTAAGGGTAAACAAGTAAACCAGTTCCCATAAGTAAGATAGAGCCCTATCTCAATCTCTCTTGTGATCCCTGTATTAGCTAAGAGCTGATCTTGGGATCTGAAATGTAGGGTCTTTATTTCAGTCACCACAAAGACATCTTTTCATGGTATTTTTTAAGTTTTGATGATGATCACTTAATGGAGTCAAGAAGAAATTTTCCCCATGATATGATGAGGGTAAGGTGTCAGGGTTTTGGTTTGGTTTGTTAGAGTCAGGCTCCAAAAATATATTAGCAATTGATATGTTCCATCTTTTTACATAGCCATACCAATGATGTACATTAGAGGTTGGCAACCTCTGGCACGGGGCTTGCTGGGCCAGTTTCTCAGCCGATCGCACTCCCACTGGCCATGGATTGCCATCCCAGGCCAATGGGGGTGACAGGAAGCCGTGGCAAACACATCCCTTGCCCACGCCACTTTCTGTCACCCACATTTACCTGGGACGGCAAACTGCAGGCAGTGGGAGCCACGGTCCACTGAACCCATCAACGCGGAAGGTAAACATACTGGCCCTGCCCACCAGGGTGCTTGCCCTGGTGAGCCGCATGCCAGAGGTTGCCAACCCCTGATGTACATGATTTTCTTGGATAGTGCAATAAGCTGGTGCCACTGGAGATGCTATGTCCATTGTGCTGTGAAAAGAAACCATAAATATAGTTGTTTCTCACCATTTTGCATAGGACACCACGTTACATTTACTGATGCGGCAGTAGGGGCTAGTTGGTACACTGTCAAAGCACTGTCAACCTTTCACTTTTGGGGACCTGGGTAAAACTGGATCAAGAACAGTTAGTTTGGTCATTGCATTATGATCCTTCAATGAACATATCCACATCCCATGTAGTTGGCCCTATTAGAGGGAAAGTGTCAGGTCTAAAATAGCAGATTATGCTGCTAGAATAAGCAGATTGGTTGCAATGAGTATTGGCCTGTGGTATTCATCCATGACTAGATGAATATGGTAGAATTATCAATAATAAAATAGAAAAGGCAGAAGCCTTCAATAAATATTTCTGTCCTGTATTTGGAGGGGAAAGATGATATAGTCCCATTAAATGGTGATGAAAGCACACTTTTCATGCCTCTAGTTTCTCTGGAGGATGTTAAACTAAAGTCAGATATTTTTAAATCAGCCAGTCAGATAACTTGTACCCAAGAGTTTAAAAAGAGCCAGCTGAGAAGCTGAGGCACTTGCTGGACTGTGAATATTGACTTTCAATTAATCTTGGAGCACTGGGGAAGTTCTAGAAGACTGTAATAAAGTTAACTGTGTGCCAATTTTTCAAAAGGATAAATGGGATTGACCAGGTAATTTTAGGCCTGTCAGCATGACATTGCTCCTGGGTAAGATAATGGAGCTACTGATATGGGACTTGATTTATAAATAATTAATGAAAATCTACGTGGCTCAAAGTAACTTGATATTTTTTGATGAGATTACAAATTTTGTTGATGAAGTTAATAGTGTTGATGTATTATACTGAGACTTGAAAGTGTTTGACAGGGTATTGCATGGCATTTTGATTAAAAAACTAAAATGATATAAAATTAACATAGCACATATTAAATGAATTAAAAAGTAGCTAACTCATAGTTGTCAAATATAACTGTAAAACAGGGAATTACCATCAAGCAGGTGAGTTTCCAGTGGGCTCCAGTAGGGATAAGTACTTGGCCCTATTCTATTTAACATTTTTATCAATGACCTAAAAGAAAAGATAAAGTCATCACTGACAACATTTGCAGATGACACAAAAAATGGGGAGCAATAAATAATGAAAGGGATGTCATTCCTGATTAGGAGCAATATGGATTTTTGGTAAACTGGGCAGAAGCAAACAATGTGTGTTTCAATATAGCTAAATGTAACAGTATACATCTAGGAACAAAGAAGATAGGCCATACTTACAGAATGGGGTACTCTATCGTGGGAAGCAGTGACAAAAAAAAAAAAGATTCTGGGGTCATGGTGGGTAATCAGCTGAACATGAGCTCCCAGTGTGACACTGTGCCCAAAAGAGCAAATGTGATCCTGGGATACATGAGAAATGGAATCTCGAGTAGGAGTAGAGAAGTTATTTTACCTCTGTTTTTGGCACTGGTGCAACTATGGCTGGAATACTGTGTTGAGTTTCGGTGTCCACAATTCAAGGATATTGTAAATTGGAAAGGGTTCAGTGAAGAGCCATAAGAATGATTAAAGGATTAGAAAACATGCCTAATAGTGATAGACTCAAGGAACTCAATCTATTTAGCTTATCAAAAAGAAGGTTAAGAAATGAGTTATTATCATCTATAAGTAACTACATGGGAACAAGTATTTAATATGGGTTCTTCAGTCTAGCAGAGAAAGGTACAAGATGATCTAATGGCTTGAAGTTGAAGCTAGACAAATTCATGTTGCAAATAACCATTGGAACAATGTACCAAGGGTTGTGATAGATTCTCCATCACTGACCATTTCAAAATCAAGATTGGATGTTTTTCTAAAAGATCTGCTCTAGGAATTATTTTGGGAAAGTGCTATGGTCTGCATCATGCAGCAGGTCAAACTTGATGATCACAATGGTCCCTTCTGGCCTTGAAATCTATGAAGTGACGGGTTTTATGCTTCCATGTCCGGTTAAGTACCATAGTTCTATGGAGGTAAGAGCCGCTGTAAAGGCATATAGGCAGTGGGTAGCCTCTATTCAGGAAAGGAGCACCATTTTTTGGGCATGCCCATGCCCATATTTACTGTAATTTATGACCGAATCTGGATATTTTATTCCTAATCCAAAATTCACTGAAGTGAATGGAAAGACTCCTATTGACTTTGATGGGTTTTTGATCAGATCCTTAATAATTAAGTGAAAATCATTAGTCTCCAGTGGCTATTTGAAAGATTATGTGAATATAGTTGGATGTCTCAGTCAGACTATAAGTGGACAGGTCCCCATCCTCCTAACACACATGGCAACGATTCTTATTTTTGTTGGAAATCTCAGAAGACAGGCCAATGATTGACTGAATAGGGAGTACCAATAACCTTCTTTCTTTCTTACACGTGCTCACTCCCTGTCAAGCACAGCGCAAATTATAATGGTATCCTTGCATCAAGACTGAAGAATGAGATTTAAATCTTCAAATTTCATGCTCTTATTAAAAATATACATTTTCTGTGGTAAAAAAAAACATTGCTGAGTGACAGGAAGAAATTCATATTGAAATATGTAAAACATGTTTTCTGTTGATTGATTTTCAGGACCACTGAGTAGACTGATGTTAATAGATTTATTCCATTTCTGTGATTTTGTCCAGACATTTCAAGCCATGTAACATAACGCACAAAAAAGCTGCATGTTAAGTGAAATAACATTAATCATAACACTAATGAAATGAAATAATAAGCATTACTTTAAGCAAATGTTAACAAAATAAAAAAAAGACATAAAACAAAATTCCTATCCACTCTTTCCATCTGTCTGTGCATCCATTCAAACTCCACATCTCTCCATTCATCTAATTTACTTATAAACATTTTTTCCTGTCTGGTGTTAACAAAAAATGAAAACATTTTGAAGGCAGAAATATACATTAATTAAATCATGTGTTATGGACAGAAAAATCCACTCTACATCCAACATAAGAGATGTCTCACATCTTGCAATGGGCTGAGCAATCTAACCGAATATATCGCCACTCCTCAAGATATCAAATAGCTAAAATGTTCTTGACACAATTCTTACATCCTTGGATTCCAGGTGCTCTGTAATTCAAAAATCTATCTATCTATATATATCATAAGTTGATTTAAAAATCTATGGCCAAACTATTCCAGCTTGCTTGTCTAAATGCTATGCACATACATTCATGTTTTGGGTAGCCAATTCAGTGGCCTGGGTTTTTATTAATTATTATTATAACTGTAATGAGTAGGAGCCCTAATCATGGACCAGAATCGCATTGTGCTAAACACTGTTCAACAACAAAAAGACCGCTCTTACCCTAAAGAACATAGAATCTAAGAGCATGCTGGATAGTTAAGTCTCCTGCTGGAGTCAGTCGGAGCTATTGGTGTTCACCACTTCTGAAAATCTGGCCATTTAGTTAGGTGACTAACTGCAAAGGGATCCACGAATGAGATATTCAAGAATTTCTGCCTAATTTTATCACTCCTCTTGGCAAAAAAAGGATGAACAAGTTAAGACATTCTTTTCCTTCCCACCAACCAGATGAACTCCACTTCTGTCTCCCTGCAAAATCTGGTGAAGTTTCCTTCAAAGAGAAAGAACATCACTGTGTGACAGGTTGAACTTCAGATTACGGATGCTGAACCAATTCCTTTCCTTTGCCCAGGAAACCCTGACTTTCCTCTCACTTATTCGATCTTCACTGAAGTCATTTCTGATTTACACCAGAGTGAGTGAGAGGAAAATCAAACCTAAAATGTATCAGCAGTTTGCTTATTATTATCATTAATAGGGTCCAGAGTAAATCTGTTTACACATAAATAACACACTATTTTAATACTTATGAATTGTCTGACTTCTAAACATTGTAAACCATTGTTTGATATGAACACATAGAAAAGAAAAAATGTTTTCATAGGTTATTGCTGAACTTCATCTGCATTTGTTTACACTCCCTGTTGAGCAGTAAGTGCTGGATCACTGGGGGGAAGGGGGAATATACAAAGAAGAAAATCCACTTGTCCAAATTAACCCTTGAATCAGAGAAACTCAAAGCATGATTTCACTGCACCTCACAGATGCCAACCTGTGCAATTTCAATGGTATATTTTGTTCTGCCCTCTTGTGAATAATTTGAAATAAAAGCTCTCCAGCAAGGCATGAGGCCCCTAGATATGGAAAGCAGCAGCCAAACAGCAAAGCATTTTGATGCAAATTGGCTTTTCTGTGAAAATTAATGAATCTGAGAGAGATATACAGTACACAGCAAGATTCCCCCAAAATGAAAATAGAACCACAATAAGAATGCCAAGAACTGATAAGGCAGCAATAACACACGAGAGATGTTATGTATTTTGAGGGGGGGGGGGCAGGGGAGAACAAAAATAAAACAAAAACGTAGTTACAATAAATAATTGGGTGTTGTTCTTCTGTTCGACTTCCCCTCCTTTCCTTTTTGTTTGTTTCCATCATTTTGCTTGATTGCTCAACAGAAACACGTGTGCAAAATGATGGATTAATTAGAAAGAATGCACAGCTATATTTCCCCCACCTCTTTAAAAGAGAGATAACTTCATCTCTATAAGATCCCTTCCAAAGTCCTCATTATTACACCGTGGTGGGTTTTGAAAGTCATTTGCATAATAGCTAACAAAAATGTACTCAGCGAAACACCGGGCCCACTAAACAGGAGAGATAATTACATTGGGAGAATGATATTCCACTGCCAGCTCCATTTTCAAGATACATTTATTTGCCCTGTACAGAGCCTCGAACAACCAAACAGGCATTAACATATTGTGTAGGTGTGCGCTATTACAATCTACATGAGTGGGGGGGGAGGGAAGAAATACAACATTCTGTTCTTGGCATATATGTACTACCTGAATGGTATTTTTCATTATCTCCTACACTGGGAACATTGTATTATTCCACAGGGAAGTCATAGCGGAGAGGATATAATTATCAGTAAAGTAATGGGGATCCTCTTGCTAATGGCCAGCTATTCAAATATCTCAATATAATCATCTGGCCCAATCTCTCCCCATTGCCTACTCTTCTAGAGAAACTCATCATTTTTTCCACTTACTCCAACATAATGAATTCATTTTGCATTTTCTTTGTGAGAAATTAAGAGGAATAGCAATGTAATGTGTTGACATTTGAAATGCAGCATAGAAAAGTTTAGACTGGCAATTTAGTTTAATCGTCCACAAGCAGGGAGAGGCTGCTTATTAAATTAGCTACCAACATACAGGACATGTCTTTTGCGGTAGATCCCTCTCCCTCTTTTTTTCCCCTTTCCTCTATGACCCACTTCACTTTCAAAAAGAAATTGCTTACACTTCAAACATTCTATTCTGTGAATTTCCTTTTACGATCATTACTGTTGACAGTGGGAATGACTGCTGGGTGAAAGAACCTAGACAAAAAAAGATATCTTAACAAAAAAAAAAATATGCTAAAACTCCTTTCTTCCATCTTTCCCATAAGCCTTAATAACACAAGTACTGGTCACTTATGGTTACTGAAGATCTCTTGATGCTTCTCCCAAGAGTAGCAGTAGGAGTTCAGCTCTGGTCAACTTGGGTATTTATATTCTGCAGCTTCCTAAGATTCCTTTACAGTTTCAAGGAGATACTGAGTTTTTTACTCTCCACAGTGTAATGTAAGGGTTGCTATAGACTATTGGACACGGCTGCATTTCATGCATGAGGTGAGTTTGTATGAGCAGCAGTTGAACTGATCATCATGTTTACATGTATATAAAGGAAGATGGCATGGTGAGCAATAAAGGTTTTATCAACATGAGTTTGGGAGGGTGGTATAATCGATAAGTAGTGAAAGTCACTAGTGATTTCATAATATAATACAGTTTAAGGACAGAAAGGGTCCTTTGATCATCTAGTTTGAACTCTCGCATATCACAGGCCATTACATTGTAATCACTCTTACAATGAGCCCAAATGTCATCAGTTAACTAAAGTACCTTAGTCCTCAAAAACATAAGAACGGACATATTGGATCAAACCAATGGTCCATCTATCCCAGTATCCTGTCTTCCAATTGTGGCCAGTGCTAGATGCTTCAGAGGAAATGAACAGACCAGGGCAATTATTGAGTGATCCATCTGCTATCATCCTGTCCCAAGTTCTGGTGATCAGAGGCTTAGGGACCGCATAGAGCATAGAGTTGCATCCATGACCATCTTGGCTAGTAGTCCTTGATGGACCTATCCTCCATGAAATTATTCTTTTTGAACCCAGTTATACTTTTAGCTTTCATAACATCCTCTGGCAACGAGATCCACAGATTCACTGGGCATTGTGTGAAGTATTTCCTTATTTTTGTTTTAAGTCTGCTGCCTATTAATTTCATTGGGTGACCTCTGATTCTAATGTTATGTGAGGGGGTAAATAAGACTTTCTCCTCTTTCTACCTTTTATTATTTTGCCACTTAAAAGTGGAGAGAAATTAGATATATACGCATACACATACATTAAAAAGGTAAAGTAGGGAGGAGGAAAACTGAAAAGCAAAACGCAAACCTTTCTATTACTGAATTTTGTGAAAACATGAATATTTTGAAAATATGAAAAAAAATCATTATTTTAAAAAAAGGCCATTTTCCAATTACATTTTCTTTACTTATAAAAAATTTCAACCTGTTCTACTCTTAACCAAAGGGGATGTCTACAACAAAAGCGCAGATGCTCCTTAGTTTAGTAGCCTTTTAGGCACTGACCCAACTTTACAGCCACAAACACAAAAGTCCGCTCAGACAGTATGGTGATTAGAACAAAATGTCCCTCATCGTCCAGAGTCCTTGCTTATCATTAATTTCAAAGAAACGTTTTCAGGAATTGATAAGAAGGTCTAAAGGAGTCTGGGTATCCGTTATAGGAGATCTTACTATTAGGTTCGGGTTTCAATATTATGGACAGTCATTATTTCAATCCCCTCTTTAGGATAGTAACTCTAGTGACTGCGAGTACATCTTATGTCTATTGTGGGCTCTAGACAAAGGAATAAGCAGGAGTGTTTATTCTTAGCTGGATATAATAGCCCTAATTCTTCTCCTATACCTTTGTTTTGGACTGGCATATAATTCCATTAGCTTTAGCTGAGTTGCTCCTGATGCACGAAGGTCCTGGAGGAGGCTCCAACTCCATGGTTTGTATATTTCTGCCATTGATGGTTTTGCTTTGGAAGAAACTAAAGTCAGGGGCTGTGGCTTAAAAACCCCCAAAATTCCCCACAAGCATTGCTCAGGGTCCAGCACATACTGTACAGCAGCAAGATACCAACAGCAGGTTCTTAGCAAAGCTGTTGATTTCTCAGTGTAAAATAGAGTTTTCTGCTGGAAAAGTCCTGCAAGTTGCTCGTTGTGCCAACAAACCCGCTTCTTCCACCCCCATCAATATTTTGACTCTCTCTCTTTCTGTCTCACACACACAGAGTTTCCAAGTCTGAAATATCGGCAGTCATTTTTTTTAATTGCTGAGAATCTTTATGAATCTTTGCGGCCTCTCCAACCTCCCATACTTAGCTTTGGCAAAGGTGACACGTTAATTTTCACTTCAGAGGCTGACAGTTTGTACACTTGTCTTACACCATTAATTTCAGGAACCTTCCAGTGTCTTTCCATGGGAAATTAGCAGTCAAATGTGTTTAGTTTGTGGAAAAAGCAGCATCACCGCCACTGAGAACGACAACCTACACGACTGGAAGTAGTTAAGAATAGAATTTCTTCCACTTCTAATGCATACAGTGTGGATAGCGAGTGAAAAGGAGAGAGAAATGAAAGAGGTGGAGGAAAGAGGGAGAGAGAAAGAAAGAGAAAGTATTATAGTTGGCTCCAAAACTTTTCTTCGTTAGTCAAAACCTGTCAGCATTCAGCCTGCATTTTCAAATGACTATTGTTAAAAAAAAATAATACTAGACTGACTCTATTGTTCCTCTGTTGAAAAAAGACCTGAACTTTTAAAGGCTATTTTTAAAGAATCCTATTTAAAGTTTTGGCACAGTTAGGAACCTAATTACTATATGTCATTTTTCCAAATGTAAATGAGAAAGTGGTTAAAGAAAGAAAGAGAAAAGAATCCTCACTCTTCATGGCTTTTGAAAGCCCCCCAACCCCCACACCCCCACTCCCTCGCTGCTGCCATGTGACACTCTTCCCCTCTCAGTTGCGGGATTATAGTTCTTGCTGCAGAAAGTGGCCTTTTCCCGTCCAGTGCATGGAGAGTTCAGGAATGAGGCTTCGGTGCATTGGAACAACAAGGCAGCTCATGCTTTGGTGAGCGATGTGTTGAGATACCTGCCAATCTCTGGTTTGGCCAGGGTTTGCAAAAGAGCCTAATCCTATAAGATCTTTGGGATGGGGACTATCTTCGTTTTCTGTGTTTATATAGCAACTAGCACAATGAGGTTCGGTCCATGACTGAGGTGCCTCGGTGCTACTGTAATACAAATAAATAAATAATAATAATAATAATAATGGGATTTGGGGGCCCAGCTCCCTTTGAAAATCTCAACCTTTTTATTTATTTTTTTTTGCTATATCAGCCTTCTGATTTGTTTTCTGTCTGTGTCTCACACATAGCTTATCGGGCAGTAGCTGTGATCTTTGTTCCTTGTCTGTATAGGGCCTTGCACAATAGGGGCCTGATCCTAAACTGAAGTTCCTAAGTGCTACCATAATCATTCTCTTTCCCTTCATCATGATCTTGTCTAGAACTTTGTGGCACCTGTCACTGACTGTTCCAAATTTAGCCGGTTCTGTCCAGGTTCTCATGGACCTGCACTATCTAAGGAGAAAAAAATGTATATGTAAAATAGAATTTGCCTCCAGGACCTGCACATCAGTGTTGTTCTCTCTCTACATGTTCAGAATTTCCCAATAAGTCTGGGTTGGATGTTTCTTATCTCAGGATATGTGCAGAGTTACCCTAAGGCTTCCCCCCAGGATGCAGAGTTACAGATATAAGGTTAATGAGGAGCTATGGGCTACAGTGTTTTCAGTATGCTGCTGTCATCCTACTTTCTATATCTCTATTTCAGGGAGTGCTGCTGCTGCAGACCTTATCCTGCATTTGTTAGAGATTGGCTCTTGGATGAAGCCTGGATACAGTAGGAATGAGGCTGGTAGGAAAGGACAAGCAAGAAAAAAGACCCAAGGAGGTTTATATCTGTTTCTTTTAATAAAGGGGTCAACATGACCACTCCCGTGTTCTGTGATGTATCCGGGACACTTACTGGTTTCCAGGTGGAGTTGAACATACTGGTTGTAATCTAAAATGCTCTAAATGGCCTGTGATCCACGTATTTGAGAGACTTCTCATCCCAGGTGATACTGTCACCATGGTGATTAGGCAAGGATACCTGACAAAGACGCTCTTAGGAACAGTGCAGGCACATTTACATTAGCTTTTTCACCATTCTTCAGTAGTTGGGCTGAAGAATTCTTTTCTGGACTAGGATATTCTGCCTTCCACCATAAATAGGAATAGTTTTTATACTAAGAAGAAAGCTGCTTTTTGGCTTTTTTATTGTGGTGGAGATAGGACTGAAAGATGACCTCCCATAGGGAGTTATAAAAAAGTAGTGAGGTCTGATGGGGAAGGAACTTGACTCACAGTGACCTTTGGTAGTGATTACTGAACAAAATGTGGAAGGAAAATAAACAATGCAACTATCTAATATTTGGTGGGTGAAATTAGAACCAATGAGTGTAATGGGCTAATAGGGTAGGAAGTTCAAAAATGAAAATACCATCTTATCAGCAGATTGAGTTCACCTCTGCTGGAACGCAATCAGATCTGGTGATGGGCAACTTGATAAAATGCCTATATTTATAGAATTGTAGAAATGTAGAACTGAACAGGACCCTAAGAAGTCATCAAATCCAGTCCCC
This sequence comes from Chelonoidis abingdonii, assembly GCF_003597395.2. Lineage (NCBI taxonomy): Eukaryota > Metazoa > Chordata > Testudines > Testudinidae > Chelonoidis > Chelonoidis abingdonii. Next base: position 9,237,282 of record NC_133774.1, read on the forward strand.
TGCACTGAGGAAGGACCAAGTAAACCTTGTCCCCTCTCGACAGTTGTTTGTCCAACCTGTTCTTAAAAACTCCCATAACGGGAAATCCTAGTACAGAGCTTAACTACCTTTATAGTTAGAACATTTTTCCTAATATTTAATCTAAATCTCCCTTGTTGCAGATTAAGCCCATTCCTTCCTTAAAGTTAAACCCATTCCTTGAGCAGACATGGAGAAAAATAGATAACAGAATAACAATTGATTATAGATAGTAATAAATTGAGCCTGATGTGAATGCTAGTAGGTGACATGCAAGATTCATCCAGGCAGCTCTGCCGGTGCTCCTCAGTCATGACCGGCAATGCCTCTTTTATTACAAATGTAGAATTCTCTTAAGCAGAGCACCGAGTGTGAGAAATGGTGTAGTGGTATAGTGACCGATGTTCATTAGGAATGAAAGGGGATGCATCTTTTGAAAGATTCATTTTAACTTCTGATCTACAGTCTCCAGGGTTGGAATGCTACTGTGACTGGACTTATTATTACTATTAATTTATATTACAGCAACTCCAAGAGGTGAACCCTTAGTCCAGGACCCCATTGTGCTAAGCATTGTACGAACACAGAGGAAGAGAGAGTCCCTGCCCTGAAAAGCTTATCAGCTAAATGGAAAATACAGACACAAGATGGGAGGGGAAACAAAAGCAGAGGATGAAGTGACTTGTTGAATGTCAGTAGTAGACCTGGGACTTGGATATAGGTACTTTGACAGTCAAGTTCCTTGCCCACCAGATCTCACCACCTTTTCATAACCCTCAATGGCAGATCACCTTTCAGCTTTGTCATCTTTCAGCCAATTTTTCCTAAATGAAAAGTGATCAGAATTGGGGAAGAAAGTTAGATCATTCAGCTGCACTGGCATTTCTAGGATGTAGCATTTGAAGTGGCAATAACCTGTCTGCTGGACAAACCCCTCCCCCAGTCACTTTTCCACTGCAGGAATTTTCCATTTAAAGTTCTTAAATTGATGCCATTTTGATGCATTATAAAGCTGCATGCTATCAATTTATTGTCCCTCAAATGAGTTCATAAATATTGATAGTGGCTAAACACATTTCAAACATGTTCTGCCCTTTAATGTCTCTGAAATAATGTCATTGCTATATGATATCCCAGCTGCGATGGTGAAGCTCATCCATATAGAGAGGGACTCAAACTAAAATTCCAGATCCAAAGTCCTCTAGATGTTGGGGAAGCTTATATTATGGCTCAGGTTGATTAGTAGTTCCATAGGCTGGCATTACCAGCCTATGTGGCAAAATAAACATCACTGAAAATAAATGTATTGACCCATGAATGAAGCACTGTTCATACACACTCACACTAACCATGACAACAACTTCACAACAGCTGGTCAAGTAAAGACTATAGCAACAGGCAAATTCCCCATGCTTTCTGGGAGATCTCAGAAGTATTAAACTGAGAGCTGGTCAGAAAATGTTGATTGAAATAGTATTCCGTTGGAAAATGGCATTTTGACAAACCCAACATTTTTTGCAAAATTTTATCAATGTTGATGAATTTTCATTTAGAAGAAAATGGGGAAATTATATTTTGAAAATGTCAAAATTTCCTCAAAGTGACCTTTTCTTTAGAATTTTACTTTATTTTCTACATTTTTTAAAAGATCTAAATTGAAATCTGAACATTTCAAATGTATCAAAACAGAATGCTTTGCTTCACCCAATGTTGTTGTTGTTGTTTTATTTATTTGAAACGTTTTTCATGAAAAATGTCACACTCTATTTTTTTTTATTTCCCCGAGTCTGGCCCTATCCAAGATGACAGACATGCGCTCAGGTGGATAGCCACTCTTGTTGCTCTGACAGCCAAGGCTACACATCTATTGTTAGTGTTTTAGCTTGATCCAAGCCAGCACAGGTTTGTCTCTTCATGCTGGAATTTACATGATATGTAGACGTACCCTCAGTCTAATTCCTGCCAGGATGAAAACCATTAGGTTCCCAGACTGAACACATTCACAGAAAAGCACAGAAAATACAAATTCCGCAATGAGCACAGTTCAGAGGGAACACATGCACAGAAACCAAAAGCCAACTGTGAGCAAACTGTAGACTAATGTTCATTGAGGTCAGGGAGCTCTCCCCAGGCCTCAAGAGATTAGACACATGGGAGGTTCTAGCCTAAAAGCTCGTCAAGCTTTCACGAACCATTAAGGCAACAACACCATAATCTGTGGAGAAAAAAAAAAAGAGACTAAAGAGAAAGCTCCACAGGAATCTGTTGTTTTGCAAGCACGTGACATAACCTTGCTCACAGAGAGTTATCCTCAAAGTCTCTGGAACTTCGTAAGGAGAAAAAGCTTAAAATAGAATCCTCAGGGTAAACCAGGGGTCGGCAATCTTTCAGCAGTGGTGTGCCAAGTCTTCATTTATATACTCTAACTTAAGCTTTTGCATGCTGGTAATACATTTTAACGTTTTTTAGAAGGTCTCTCTATAAGTCTATAATATATAACAAAACTACTGTTATATGTAAAGTAAACAAGGTTTTCAAAATGTTTCAGAAGCTTTATTTAAAATTAAATTAAAATGCAGATCTTATTAGTTTAGTGTGATTCTTGCCCTTGCTGAGTTTTCCAATGTCTGGTGGCACATATTTAGATACTTTAAACTGCACACAGGCTTCTGAGTTATAAGCTGATAACTGGCTGGCAAGAGGTCAGTGGCTGGAACCTCAGATTGGCAGCTGAGGTGAGTGGAGCTGAGCAGGGCCGGAAGCCTGGACCCTGTCTGGCAGGGGGCCTGCGCTAGAAGCAAGATGAATGGGGCTGCAGCGGGGACCCTAGCTGGTAAGAGGCCAGAAGCCGGAACCTCAGAGTGGCAGAGGGCCAAGCGGGTCAGCCCACCCAGCTCTGGGGTTTCAGGGGTGGCCTGAGCATCTCCACCAGCTCCCTTCTGGGGTTTCAGCCTCTGGCTCCTGTCAGCTGGAGTCTCAGCCCACTGCCAGCCTGAAGTTCCTTCCCCCAGGCCAGCAACGGGCACTGAGTGGGACCCCGGCTGGCAAGGGGCCAGCAGCGGATGCTGAGTGGGACCGGTGTCGGGACCCCGGCTGGCAAGGGGCCAGCAGCAGGAACCCTAGAGCGGCAGCAGGTTAAGCGGCTCAGCCCACCCTGCGTGCCCTCAAAAATCAGCTCACGTGCCACCTTTGGCATGCGTGCCATAGGTTGCCAACCCTTAGGGAAAACCCATGGAATGTAGAGATGAGGGGTGGAGGGGGAGTAAAAATTCTTTAGATTTTAAGGATTTAGAAACTCTCAGAAAAAAGCTCTGGAAGAATAAGTTACATTGGGCCCAACTTGCTGTTGTCATCTTGAGATTGGACTGCTGCTGTGCACTGTACGAGGGATAACCATCCAAGCCATTAGGGAACTGTTCCTAGTGCAGAATGTGGGGACCTATATATGAAGCTAGAGGCGGAGAGTCACCCTTGTGTATGGAAACAGCACAAGGCTGATGCAACCTTTAAACCTCATTTTGGGGATTTATTGCCACTTTGCAGGCCCTTTTTAGGGATGAATTTTACCCAGAGGAAGCCCCTTACTCCAAAGCTTCAGGACCCGCATCAGTTTTCAATCGATATCTGGGCCAAGTTTAAGAGGCTGTTTTTTACCAATAAAATTTCAAATGGTTGGTGGTCTGAATACTTGAGAGACCGTCTCATCCCACATGTGATACTACAGTGGTGATAATAATCTCCGCTGTTCAAACTAGCACCGTTTAACCTGGAGGAGATTCCCCGCAGGTTGTTCTCAGGGAGGGAGCCTGAACTCCAGCCATCAATTCCTAACTCCCTTCTTCACAGCCTGGATTTGGTACCCTTCAGGATGTACCACAAGACTGTTCTCCAAGGGAGAGGCAGTGAGGAAGATAATGCTGGTTGTTGGGAAGAGAGGAGGTGTTGTTCTGGAAGGTTTTATACTTATAGTAAGTATTTTATACTTGATTAAGGTGTAAGTTTTTATGGACTGGAATGTGCCTAATACTGAATATAAGTAGTTATGAATTTTGTAGGGAATTAAATAAAATAAATAAAAACAATGAGGAGTCCTTGTGGCACCGTAGAGACTAAAAAATTTATTTGGGCATAAGCTTTCATGGCTAGAACCCACTTCATAAGATGCATGGCGTGGAAAATACAGTAGTAAGTAAATATATACATAGTACATGAAAAGATGGGAGTTGCCTTACCAAGTGGGGGACACCCTTCCATGTATAAAATGGAAATAATGGTACCGACCTCCTTTGTAAAGTGTTTTGAAATCTATCGGTGAAAAACACTATATAAAAGTTGGGTATGGTGATTACACAATAAACGATGCTGTTCTTCAAAATAAAATCAATTCAGACTGGATAGTTAGTTTAAAAAGAAGCTCATTGAATCATAGAAATGTAAACCTGGAAGGGACTTTAATGTCATCTAGTCCAGCCCCTGGCATAGAGGCTGGGCCAAGTAAACCATGACCGTACACAACCTGCTCTTAAATACTTCCAATGACAGGGATCCCACAACCTTCCTTGGAAGCCTATTCCAGTGCTTAACTACCTTTAAAGTTTGAAAGCTTTTCCTAATATTTAATCTAAATCTCCCTTGCTGAAGATTAAGCCCATTAGGTCTTGTCTTACCTTCAATGAACATGGAGAACAAGTGGTTACCATCCTTTTTATAACAGCCCTTAACGTATTTGAAGACTGTTATCAGGTCTGTGACTCACTCTATTTTCTCAAGACTAAACATGCCCAGTTTTTTAAACTTTCCTATTAGGACAGGTTTTCTAAATCATTTATAATTTGTTTTTTGCTCTTCTCTGGACTCCAGGGGTGCTGAAACAATTCGTACAGTGAAGGTGCTGAGAGCCATTGAACCAAACTATAAACCCTGTATATGGTGAAAAACACTTCAAGCCGGGGGTGCTGCTGCTCCCCCAGAACTCCTAGTTCAGGAACCTATGCTGGATTCTTGCCTCTTTGTCCATATCTTTCCTAAGATGTGGTACCCACAACTGAATACAGTACTTCAGCTGATTTGTTTGAATCTGAATAAACCAAGGATAATTTGGGTTTTTTATCCAATGTAATTGTTTCTCAATAACATAACTGATTATTTAATCACAGACAGTTCTATTCAGATGAGTCGCTTTTATTAAGAAGATCCAGTCTGATTTGATTAGAAAACTAACTTCAAGAACATCCCCTATTATCTTCCATTCATCTGATCAGCAATCTGCAGCTGAAGCCCCATGGAAAAAAATGTTTTTTAAATAGTTCTACTAATGATTTTTTCTATAGTTCCTGTTCTAAGGGCATTCTGCAAAGCTGTCAATATAGCATCTTTCACCAGAACTAAATGTAAACAAAGAAATGGGCAGAGGACTGGAAGAGATGAAAAAAAAATTGGATTATGAATGATGAAAGCAAATCTCGCTTAATGCTTATGATGAAATTCCATTCTAAGCCAGGCCTAGCATCCTGTTTTCCTCTTTATTTTTGTCTCACAGGGCCAGACTCTTATAACATTACTCAAATTGGGTAGCATCTTACACCTGAAGTAGCCTCACTGAAGTCAATGGGCCTATTCATGAAAGAAGGAACGATTTGTTCCACAGAATGGGCACCAGCCTCTGGTCCACCATTTTCTCATTCATCATTCTTGGATTGTTGGTGGCAGTGCTTTCCCTGCTTCTCTTGCCTCTTGAATCTTGCAACTTTAGTGTCTGGAAACATATCTTTAGATTCATGTTGTTCTTTCTCAGTTTCTTTATTGCTCTGCTATTATTATTTGTATTTTGGCAGTATCCTTAGTAAGATAAAAGCCCCATTGTTCTAGGAACTTTAAATACACATACTAAGAAGGAGTCCTTGCTCCAAAGAGTGTATACGCCAAAAAGCCATGGACAACAGTGGCACAGAGATTTGCTCAAAGTTACAAAATAAACCAAGGATAAATCTAGGATAGAATCCTGGTTTTCTTTAACCTGATCCACTGAACCACGTGGCTTCTTGACCAACTTGTGCTTAAATGAGTAACTGTTTTATTTGAGTGTGAATAGTTGTAAGGAAAAATTTCCATGGAAGATCCAGAAGGCTGTTCCTGCGTGAAGACTGCTGGTTCCACAGAACAAGCCCATGATGGAGAATTCAGCAAGAAACAAACTCAGGAGTATCATTTGTCTTTCCTTCCAGTCAGAGCCCAGCATGGTCTGTTGATCAACCTTTTGTATTACCTTTTATCCTCATTCTGCTACCCAATTAATGCTTTGTTCACCACACATCTGCAGTCCCTTTACCCTTATGCCACTGAACCTCTTGGACCTAATTCTTCTCTCTCTTGCTTCCGATCAGAAATAACTCCATTAAATCCATGGAGTTACACTGGTGTAACTGGAAGAATAATCAGGTTCTGTGCAATATTAACCCCTTCTGTGTCCACTCTTTCTCATACATCAGTGCAGATCCCTACAGCACTGCTGCAAAAAAAAATTGCTAATATTAATGTCTCTTATAATCAGAGCAGATCGCCAAAAGCAGGAACAGATCCAACTTTTGTGTTAATAGAGTTTTATTTAAAATCCTGCTGGACTGTCTGAGTAGCTCCACATTTTGGGAAGCGGAATCAGGTAACTTGATTAGCTTAGCAACCAAAATGGCTGTGATTTCCTGTCCCTTTAAATGTTCAACCGGATCTGTATTCTCCTTGCTCCACAGTGCAAAGCCTCATGTTCATGTTTGTTTCATGTTTGGAGACAGAACAATAAAGGTACCACAGCAAACAGTTGTATGTCCATCAGCTCACTCTGCATCTGTGTCTATCTCCTCTGCTGGTTCCAGAAATATAACATTTGGCAATAAGGAATTTATATCCCATCAGTGTCCAATACTCCCATTGCCTGACCAAGAAGAAGAAAAAGTAAGCAAATAATACCATTGAAAAAGGACTTAAGTTCACCTGGAGGCACAAGGTGACAGACTGCTGTTTTTGCTCCTGGAACAGCATAAACCATCCAGACAGAGAGGGAGAAGTACACAGATAAAGACAGAACAACGGATAAGGGTTCTTCAGTTACTTCCAGAACTGTTCAAACAAAGAAATAGTGAAGGGGAAGTAAATAGCCATCTCTATTGACCACTTACAAGCAGGCGGCAAGAGAAACAGTGTAGCCTGCACTAAGGGTATCTAGCCAATGGACGGAGCCCAACTACAGTCAAAAGTGTGTGTAAGCGCACAGCCAGCAGGGACTAGTCAGATGCAGATAGTGAAATCACAAAAATAATTTCCCTGTGGAGAGTGCATTGGAAAGCATGAAGTCTAACAGAAGAACAGAGAAATGACAACTTTGGTAAGTTTGATGAAAACTCTGAGAAAACTCTGAGAAGGATTGCTGGGCATGCCCAGTTATTTGCAGACAGTGTCAGAAGAAAGGAAACATCACATTGACCCGTCACACAGTTCAGCAGACCTAGCACTACATGTGTTATTGGAAGCTGGAGTCAGAGATGGAATCTGGGTTTCACTCTTGATCAAAGAAGTTCCTACAAGGATGGAGCTTAGTACTGGAGCTGCTGTTCCACTGATTCTTTCATCTGCCTATCACCAGACTTTGTCAGAAATTCCTCTGAGAGAAATCTCCATGGTTCTGAAGACTTATTCAGGAGAAGAGTTAATCCCAAAAGGGATATTCCAAGTGAAAGTTCAGCTATTTGCACAGTCTTTACCCTTGTATGTGATTGAAGGAAAATATCCACCATTATTTGGCAGATCTTGGCTTGAGAAGCTAAAGGTGAATTGGAAATCATGAGATCAAAGCAATCATGAAGGCACCTTGAAGTCTTCAAGAAATACTGGACAGACACTTCAGCACTTTTGAAAAAGAGCTTGGACAGATGAGCAACATATCGGAGAAGCTCACTGTTAACTCTGACAGTTAGTCAAAGTATTGCAAGCCCAGAGTTGTGCTCTACATTCTGAAGCCTCTGGTGGAAGCTGATTTGGACAGTGGAGTGAACATTGAAGTCTTGTCACCAGTTTCACACAGTAATTAGGTCACGCCCTTGCAATTGGCATTCACCATATGGAGTGAGTGCAATTGTTTCTCATGTTTTTTCCTAATGGCATGGAGAAACCAATAATCTTTGCATCACAAACATTCACTATTCCTGAGAAGAACTATGTGCAAATAGAGTGAGAAGTTTTCAACCTTCCCTTTAGCATTTGTAAATGCTGTACCTATCTGTATGGTAGACATTTTACCTTGCTGATAGATCATCACTCGTAACTTTCAATTTTTGGACAGAATTTCATCATTAGTTGCTGCTTGTATGCAACAATGGGCACTGCTACTTTCAGGTCATCCTATGCTATTCAATTCCATAAAGGGAATCATCATGTCAGTGCTGATAGACTGTTGCACCTGCCATGCCCAAGTTCTTGTCAGCCCAAAGAGAATTCAGCCCAAGTGTTCTATCTCAATTGCATGGATAGGTGGCCTGTCACTAGTACAGACATCAACAAAGAAACATTAATGTAATTTTTCCTGTAAAGTGGATGGTACTACAGGGTACAATGTTGGTTCATAACACTCCTCAGTTTACACAATTTGTGTCATGTCAGCATGAATCATGGGTGCATCTTATGGGAAATATGAGTGATCATTCCAAACTCACTTCAATCTCAGGTTTTGGAATCTTTTCACAAAGATAATTTTGAAAATGTAAGGATGAAGGTCATCACCTGGAGTCATGTCTAGTGTTTGGGGATCGACAAAAACATTGAGTGGAAAGGAAAGAGCTATACCACGTGTCAGCAAATTCAGCATGATCCTGTCCTAGCGTGTCAACACCCTTGGTCATGACCTCAGACTCCTTGGACATCTTCGTACCTTGTTTAGTCAGTTTGGTTTACCATTACAGTTGGTGAGTGACAATGGACTTCAGTTCTGTTCTGAGGAATCCCTGAGGCTCCTAGCTTCAAATGGAATTCATCACTTATGCACAACTCCATACCATCCTGCTACAAACAGACTAGCAGAATGCTTTGCATAAACACTTATGCATGTCCTGATATTGCCTCGTGTAGCCAAATCCGGAGCTATGCATATTGATCGATGATGTGAATCTCATCATCATTCTTTTCAAGTTAGAGACTTAGTATGAATCCGCAACCTCAGTTCTGGAATGAAATGGATACTATTGGAGAATTCCAATGGTATCTTATGGAAATGACATATGGACCAATTGCAGCCTCAATTAGTACTGGAGTCCAGGCATTTTCCAATGTCCAGTTGTTCCTCCAGTTGAACCTTCTTAGATTACAACTCCTAATTTTGATGACTTGGTGGAAGAAACTTTGATACCAGATCCAACTGATTCCATACCAGATTCCGTTGATTCCTTGTTACCTACTGTTCCCATTGTTCAGAACACTGTCACAGCCCACATTATCCCAAGAGAGTGCAAAAACCAGTTCTGCTCCTGAACTTATCAGTGGTTTAGTTAGTGGGTTGCTATTCCAGGGCAGAATAATCCCTTACAATGTTAAGAGTCTGCAGTAGTCCAGCTGCAGTTTTAGTTAGACTATATAGTGTTTGATGTTAGTTGTGTAAATGATAATGTATACTATATGTGTTTTGAAAGTTTTTTAAAGTATGTTGGAGGAATGTGATGTCCTGTCCCTTTAAATGTTCAGGGGCCTCTGTACTCTTCCCTTCCCCAATGCAAAGCCTTAATTTTGTGCTCCTTTTGGTTTTGCAGCCAGAACAATGAGCTACCACAGCAGACAGCTGTGTTTTCCATCAGTTACCTCTGTGCCTGTGTGTATCTCTCTTTCTCTGCTGGCTCCAGAAATACAACAATGACAGCATGCTGAAAGTTGTGCACCTGAAGAAATCACTCAAATGATGACTGCTTGATGTTTTGTCTCATCAGAATTCAACTCTACCACAGCACAGGGAGAAAAGCACCTGGAAAGTAAAATGAAAGCAATGGGGGAAAAAAATGTGTGTCTTAATTAGGCTTTGGTGGCTTTTCCATAGGAGGTCCCTTCTGAATGCAAGGAATTGGCAAATGATGTACTATTTGCTCACAATAGAGATGCATTCAAATACGTGTAAGGGATCTCATTCACAAACAAATGCTGCAGTCTGGTATCAAATCCAAGATATTCAGCATCAAAAGTACCAATCAAGATAAGGGAAGTCACCAGTAACAGGGTACTTTATCACTCACACCAGGCCTGTATATTACACTAAACCTCCATCACAATAGGCCCATTGTTTGATCCAGAAATACTTCTCTTAATTCTACTCTTGAGTGTAAGGGGGCTACAAGATGCTTTAATCTTCTCCCCAACTGGCTCTTCCTCGGATAGAAACAGGTAGCATAGGTAACCCCTGTTACATAATAGAAAGGAGTGAACCTGTTAATATCAGATAAGAACTAACTCAAATCATTTTGGAGATTTAGTTTGTTGTTGTTGTTGTTGTTAAGTATTTTTCATTTTTATGTATCACTCCTGTTCCCAGTTCTGGCTGGGACTTCCACAAGATGTTGAAAAATAGACTGATTTTGAGGTATTCCTGGCCTGACAGGAAACAATAGAAATCTTCAGAGACATCCCATCCTTGCAACATATATAGCCTAGCTTTGCAAACCCATGCGGTTCAGATAATTTGGTTACCTATTTGAACTTCTGAATGCTTTCCCAACACTAACCTCCTAGCCCTTTTGGGGAGTACACATCATTACTGCATATTATCGGGAAAGGGCCCTTTTCGCTTTTCTGAACAAGATTGCTTATTGGTCTAATCTTCTGGTTTAGAACACCTAGACTTTTTTCAGAACCATGTTTTCACATCTTGGCAGGATCTACCGAGGCCTTTGCCCTTCGGAGGTAATACACTGAGAACCATTCAGTTTACCATATGGGCCACTTTCATATTAAACCTTAAACCCTGAGATTTCCCACCTCAGCTGTTGTAGAGTAGCTTTGTTGGCTGTTCATCAGGAGAAGAAGAGAGAGAAGCTGTAGTGGTTCCTTCCTATTACTTAATAGCCATTTATCTTGGGGTTAGTAGTTCCTTTCTTCCAGATGTTGCTGCATGATCCCTTGGACAAAGCAGCAGTGGCAGAGTTGGTTGTTGAACAAGGGCCCATATTATTCTACATTTAACTTATGAGAAGGAAATCAAGTGAGTGACATACACCCAGCTTAGTCTCGATGACTAATTGAGGGGGGTATAATGACTGTTTACTACCATACCTAGAGTGTAGACACTATAGAGGCAGAGGGATTATCAAGGAAGATATGAGATAGGAAGGAATAGATTTAAAAGGAGAAAAATGAGGACAAGGACACTTTAGACTGAATAGAAGGAAATTAGGTTTTGGAATAATCACAAAAGAAAAGTGACGGAAGACCCATCACTAGAGTCATTATTGTAAGACGATATTTCTTATGGTCAGAGCAGATTACTGAGTATGAAGAGATGCCCGGTTCCTTACTCTTCCACTAAGTTGGCATATGGCCATGGGAAATCAGCTAGACTGAACTTTTTAAAACTGGAGGCCTAAATAAAAGAGATTTGATTATCAGTGGAGGAGATAAGTGGTATGGACAAGATCACCACAGGACTGTCCCATCTCTAATTTAGAACATAACATAAGAACAGTCGTTCTGGGTCAGACCAAAGGTCCATCTATCCCAGTATCCTGTCTACCAACAGTGGCCAATGCCAGGTGCCCCAGAGGGCTCTAGAGGTGATCCCGGCAATTACAGACCAGTAAGTCTAATGTTGGTACTAGGCAAATTAGTGGAAATAATAGTTAAGAATAAAATTGTCAGACACATAGAAGAACATAAATTGGGTAAAAGTCAACATGGTTTCTGTAAAGGGAAATCGTGTTTTACTAATCTTTTAGAGTTCTTTGGAGGGGTCAGCAAACATGTGGACAAGGGGGATCCAGTGGACATAGTATACTTAGATTTACAGAAAGCCTTTGACAAGGTCCCTCATGAAAGACTCTTATTGTAAATTAAGTTGTCAAGGGATAAAAGGGAAGGTCCTTTCATGGATTGAACACTGGTTAAAAGACAGGGAACAAAGTGTAGGAATAAATTGTAAATTCTCAGAATGGAGAGGGGTAACTAATGATGTTCCCCAGGGTCAGTCCTAGGACCAATCCTATTCAACTTACTCATAAATTATCTGGAGAAAGGGATAAAAAGTGAGGTGACAAAGTTTGAAGATGATACTAAACTACTCAAGATAGTTAAGACCAAAGCAAACTGTGAAGAACTTCAAAAAGATCTCACAAAACTAAGTGATTGGGCAACAAAATGGCAAATGAAATTTAATGTGGATAAAGGTAAAGTAATGCACATTGGAAAAAAATAACCCATACTATACATACAATATGATGGGGGCTAACTTATCTACAACAAATGAGGAAAAAGATCTTGGCGTCATCATG
>NC_133774.1:9254846-9268908 GCF_003597395.2 Chelonoidis abingdonii
TCTCTGTCCAGAAGAGTGCAGTGCTAGGAACAGCTAAGATACTGCGCAGAACCCTCAAACTCCCAGGCCTCTGGTAGAGGACCCGAGGTTGAGGAAGACACACACCACCCATAGGGGTGAGAGGGGGATTTTTTTTATTTTATATTTATATATAAATGGAAATAAGTCCGTATTGTTAACTTTATTGTTGGTGCAGTGGAAAAACCACTATGTGATTGTTCAGATGGTTTGTTATGGTCAGATTTGATGTTCCTGGAATTTGAAGATACAAAAAAAGCAGAACAAATAAAAATGACAAACAATTATGTTCTGTCTTACTTTGTGCTAAGGAGAACTGTGACACTTCATTCAGAGTAGCTTGATAATCAGTTTAGGGATGTGAACTATTCAATTCTTCGTTTGCTTGAAGTTAGGGCTATGTTAAGTTAAGGTTTCCCTCTCAGATGTGTCTTGTGATATGGTAATGCAATGCGAAGAGTGCACCCTTATTCCGCTCTGACCAGCTCACCTAACTACCTGTGCTACTGCTCTATGAACTGGTGGAGAGTATTAAATAGTCTATGTAATGCTTCCATATGGAGCGCATTAAAGCTCAAACTTCTCTAGTGCCCCTGTGTCCATCTGCACTGAATGTTCCTGACCCCTGACATATCAGAAGTCAATTTTTTTAATGGGTTAAAAATGACATTTTCACAAAAGTTTCATCCCACTTTCCAACCAGAGCTAGGCAGAATACTCAGTGGTTTCCATGAATCTTCCTTTCAAATGATTCTTCGCTTCCTATGTTGTCTTGTTTGAAGTTGCTGAGAAGTATTAATCAGTTCTACCTGTTTTAGGTATTTATATTGCCTCCATCACATAGTATCTGAGAACATCAATCTTTTTAAAGGTATATATCCTCAACACCCCAAAGAGGAGCAGCAGTGTTATATCTCCACTTTATACCTGGGAAACTGAGGCACAGAAAGGTTGAGCAAATTGCCCAGAATCACATGGGAAGTCTATGGCAGAACTTAGGTCTCCCAAGTCATAGCATCCTAATCCATCTACCAATCTTCCAATTTTGGCCTAGATGCACTTCTGTGATCTATTAAGGCGTTTGGGTATTTAGCGCATATGTTGATTCTTAAAGTACTATGGGACCATTTGGGCTGAAAGAGCGCTATTCCTCATTCAAACTCATCTAGCCTCATTGTTAGGGTTAGGTCTTGAAAAGGATTTATCCAAATGGTCCCCATTATCATCGAGAATAGATGCACAGTTAAAATGTCTCAGTGAGTAGTACATTTTCAAAGACATCCTTCTAGTACTGAAGAACTCAAGGCTGACTGTGCCATTGTATAGCAGTATCACTTCATATTAGAACATACTGCTCAAAGCTCAGCTCAGAAGTCATATGTGGTTTACTATATAGGCATCTGCTCAATTGACAATGAAAGCTGACATTACAATAATGGAAATGCCCAATGTATATTTATGGAACGTTAATTCAGGCTCATGCTATCGCAGCTGTCAAAATCTACTGATGTAGATTGTATTTCATACATTTTTCCTTTTTCTCCTCATAATCTACTTGGATTTTTTTTTTTGTTCCACTCGTTTCAAGTTTTAAAAAGGATGTTTGTTAACTATCCCATTTTTCTCCTCCTGAATCAGGATGTGCATCTCAGTGTTTTCTGGAAGAATGGACTCAAGTAAAAACAGGAACTAGTTAACCCAATTGTCCTCCCCTGCTATTGTGCAGCCAAATAGAGCTGAGATAATTCCCTGTAGCCTGAGAAAAGATTTCATAAGTAGCAGATGCTCACAGATTTCCCCAAAGCCTCAAGAAACTTGGGAAGAGATTTGAACAAGAACAGGGTAAGTGGCCTGGCATGTTACGTAGGACAAGTGTTCCAGGCCTAGGGGGCAGCATGGAAGAAAGTTGTTCTTAGTGGCAGTTGGGAGGAACATCAGACAAACATGGTTGGCACCATTGGTGTAACAAAAAGAGCAGCAGGCAACTCATAAAGAGATACGGTCAGGCAGGTAGGGAAGGGCAAAGATGCATGGAGCCTTGAAGGTGGTGACAAGAAGGTTGAACTTGATCTAGTAGAGAAGGGGGAATCAATGGAGGGATCCCAAGAGGGAGTGGGGTGGTCAGATCCAGCAGTTGAGATGCTGGTATACAGAGATGTATTTTTTGTATTAATAAGAAGGGTATATGGTGGTTAACAGAGAGGCATGAATCAGAGGACAGTGAAATCATCCTGACCCTCCCTCAGAGTTAGTGTTGGAATTATAACAGGAAACTCCTAATGGACTCCAGCAGTTGCCTCCGGCCCATCACCAAGATGAGTTACTCTCCTATGCATAAAGACTCAGAGCCAGCTAATTTCATCCCTCTTGTAACCTCCACTAAATACAGACTGGGGATGAATTTGGCATTTGCATTTTCTGACATGGATTTGCCCTTGGAAATGTCAGCCAGTCAGACCAATCAGACCCACACCATGTTATCTGCCCTACATTGTGAGTCTCGTCTGTGAGTATCAGCAATTAGGCCATCTTGTTTATTCCCCTGTCAATGCAGGATTATTGGCTGCAGTACATTCTTAAATAATTTGACTCAGGAAAGAGATGGGTCTTTTCAATCTTCCCTGGGGATACCATTCTATAGTTCAATCAACTTGCTGATTTTTCTTAATATTTGGCTAAATTTTCCCTTCCTCGGTTTTAACCCAGTCCTCTCAAACATACTGCTTCTGTAGCACTCCAGTTCATTCATTTTTCTCTTTCATGTTTACATCCTTCAGATTCATGTCAACATGAACTGACCCCTCCTTAATTATCGTTTAGCCATTCTGTACCTATTCATCTCTTTTAACGTCTCCTCAAAACCCATGTCTCCAATCCCTCAGTCATTTTTGTTGCTCACCTCTAAATGTCCTGTAGTTTCTCTCCAGGATTCCAGCACTAAGATATTTTAGGTGTAGTCTCAGAGAGTGAAGGTCTGTCACCTCTATGCTCCAGGATATGATGTCTCTGTATATGCAGCTCAAAATGACATTTTTCCCCATTGCTGTATCATATTGCAAACTCATTTCTAATTTTCTGTTTATTAAAATGTGTCAAATAAAATTATAATTACATTTTGGTTTATTGGAAAGTGAACTCATTCACTTTTTTATTTTTAATTAATCTGTTGTTATAGAATCATAGAATATCAGGGTTGGAAGGGACCTCAGGAGGTCATCTAGTGAAGCATTGTTGTGAAGCATTCTTTTTACTGATACTGAAAAGATAAGGGGCAAGATCTTTAGCTGGTAGAAATCAGTGTAGTTCCTTTGAAAACAACTGAGGATTTGGTCTAGGAGGTCATTTTAATGTTACAAAGTTTTCAGAGTTTCTGGACTAGATACTCAGCTGGAGTAAATCAGTATAACTCCACTGAAGGCAATGGTGCTATCTTGGCTGATATCAGATGAGGATCTGTCCCCGATCTATAGTCACTGACTGATTTCCTCCACCTTAAAAAGTAAAAGTGGGAGAATATGCTGCTCATCAAAAAAAACATTCAGAAGTCATCAGCTTATGTGATGTGAAAAGTAATTAAATGCAACAACAGCATGACATCAGCAGTGGATAATTTTCAGACTTTAAATGTCATTCTCTCCTATTAAACCCACAGTTCTTGGAGGTTTTTGTCTCCATTTTATAAGATAGAGTACAAAACATTGTGACATGCTTAATATTTCTTCCGCCAAGCCGTCCATTCTGATTTCATTCTCACCCTTTACTGAGTTGTTGATTTCAGCCTGCATTTGGCTGCCAAAAATGCGATTGCACACGCAGCACTGAGAACAAAGTGAAAATGAATTATGTATCAGGGAAGAAAACTTGCATTTGAGTTAAAAAACTTAAGACTTCAGCATCTCCCAATTACAATACAATTTAGGAGGGAATACACTTAAAGAGATGGCAATGGACTGAGGCAGGAGAGGGTCAGCAGTGTCAGGGCTTAATGCAATTTATAGTAGCTTTCAATTATTTATTTGTAAGGAGCCCTGGACCTCGTCAATGGTAATGTCAGAGTATGGGTATTGGGAAAAAGACATGAATAATAGTGACAGGTTGATATGCATGATAATGGTATATGGGGACATTTTAAATATGGATCGCTCAGCACTGTAAGAAGTGCATGTCATTTACTCCTGGGAACACACAACTAAATAGTTTGGGGCTCTTCTTCTGCACTATAAAAGTTTGCTGAACTTGAGTTTCTTTTTTTTTCTTCTTTGACAAGGATTTAAAACATTGGCTTTGACCACAGACCAACATGTTCAGAATCTCCCTACAAAGTAGAACCAGGGAGCAACATTTGTAAGGATTCAGTTAGCCTAGAAAGAGCTCTTTTAAATATTTGAATTCATGAAGACAGAAGTAATTTTTTTTTCCAGTCCTTAAGAAAACCCATTTAAACAAAGCAAGGAGTGTCTTGTTGCAGAGGCACTGGACTGCAGCTTGGTAGAGCTGGTTCCAGTACTTTATTCTGCTCCAGACTTCTTATATGGTATTGGGACTTCGGACCAGACTTTTAAAGATATTTAGGTGTCTCACTCCCATTTAACCTAATGGGAGTGAGGCACCTAAATGCTTTTAAAAATCTGGCCTTTAGTCTATGTCTCAGTTTCCCATCTTTAAGATAGGGATGATTATTCTTCACTGTGTTATATATGTGAAGATAAATTCACTAAGGATTGAACTTGAGACATACAGAGCTATAAACCTGAGCTAAGAAACTAAGGGCCAGATTTTTAGAGGTATTTAGGTGTTTATTGGGATGTGCGGAAGCATCTAGGCAGGCACCTCAAACTCATTGATTTTGATGGGTGTTAGGGACCTAGTTGCTATTGAAAATCCGATCAGGCACATAGCTACTTTAAAAAAATCTGGCCCTAATTCTCCTGGCTGGGATCTGTAAGAGACTCAGATGCTCTGAGCATTGGACTCAAAGGGGTAATATAGCACCCTAGATACTGGATTACAGATTCATGCATTGTTCAGTCATGAGAAGAGAGATGATGGCTCAAGAAGGAGAATATTGACAACAGATGGAGGGTAAGTCATAACGTCCTGAACTAGATCAACCAAATAGAAACAGACGATGAACATAATGGGATTTTGCTAGGATATTTGGTGACTCACATCTAAATCGAGTTTTGTAAACATCTCCCCTAAACAATCTTTCATAACTTTACCTGAAAGAAACTATATTGTGTTGACATACCTGCCTTATGCTGATAACAGACAGCTCTGAGCAAACTGATGGTATCATGAAAGGTCTAATGGGTGGGGGATGGAGATATGAGAGAGAGAGAGTTGAAGTATTTAACAGTTAGCCTTGCTAGGGATTGTCTAAATTCTTGGTAAGGTAAAGGGAAGAATTTCCTGAATGCTGGATTTCAGAAAGTCACTATTGATTTTCTAGCACATTCTCATCTGATAAAACAAACTGTGAATAGTAAGATTTTGTTTTTGCCCATGTTTCTCTTTCCTACGATGGGAACAGCTGCAAACACAGACTTTATCCTGAAGCTCAGTAACTTTTTAATGATTCTAGAAGGCTGGAGCTGCCTATCCAGGGCTGAAGGCCCTTTCTTTCCATCATGGACTATGTCTCGAGAAACTAGCTTCTGATCAGTAAACATTATGGGCTAATTTTGTGGTGGTGGAGTGAGGGAGAGGCCATGGAGCAGGCTCCATCCCGTCCAAAAACAGAAACCACCAGGCACAATCCCAGTGCTTCTCATGATGCATGATTGGACGAGGGGACTGAGCCAAGACTCCACCTGCTCCCCATTCTTTCTCACTCCTTATTGATGTCCTTGCCCATGGTGGGGAGAAAGAAGTATCAAACAGTCCATGCACTCCCCAAAGCAGTGGTTCACAACCAGAGTCCATGTAACCCTGGGGGTATGCTGAGGTCCTCAGGAGGTACATCAACTCGTCTAGATATTTACCTAGTTTTACAACAGGCTACATTAAAAAAATTTGCAAAGTCAGTATTAACTAAAATTTTATATAGACAAGGATTTGTTTTGTATTGCTCTATATACATAGTAAGTACAATATTTATATCCCAGTTGATTTATTTTATAATTATGTGGTAAAAATGAGAAAGTCAACACTTTTTCAGTAATAGTGTGCCGTGACATTTTTGTATGTTTATGTCTGATCTGGTAAGCAACTCATTTTTAAGTGAAGTGAAACTTGGATTATACAAGACAAATCAGACTCCTGAAAGAGGTACAATGGGCTGGAAAGGTTGAGAACCAGTGCCCCAGAGCACACTCTGGGCAGTGTTGTTGGGTTCAAAGATGAGTTCTGCCCACCCATGTAGAGGAATAAGGATGTCTATGGAGCTCCCTTTTACCTCTGTGCTGGCTCCCCACCTCACCAGTCCCTCCCTGGGATGGAGAGGTGCTCCTGCCAGGCTACCACTCTTTCTTCCCATCTGGGTGGGCATGGATTGGCTCCGCCTTCCCCTCATACACCAACTAGCACTAATGGGGAAGCACAGCACACCAAGGAAAGGACTGGCCCAGCATAGGTCCCCCAGTGGAGTGAGAAGGAGGCAGAAATCAGATTGTGACTTTTGGACTGAGGGGGATAATTTGAAGCTTGTGTGGATACACTGTAGCTAGCTTGCTAAAAAGAGAGGACACAGTGGTTGCACAAGTGAGTACGTACCCAGATGGGTCAGGTGAGCTTGTGCAGCCCATGCTGAAGCCTGCAGTGCTGTGTCCCCACTGCTATTTTTCATCAGCTAGCCAAAGTAGACACATCTGCACAAGATGCAAATCACATCCATGGCTGCAATGTAGACATACCCTCAGGAGCACGATCTGCTTCCTATTCTACTCCTACAGCAGTGCAGTTACATGCTCCGCCTTATTTGTTCCAGCCCGTAGTAAGTAGGCATTGCACAGAGTCACAAGGAGGCAGAACTTTATTGCTCCATGCAGGGGTCACTCGGAACCAGGGTCCCTCTATGCTGACTGCTTCAGGAGCCTTCATTGCACATTCAGGGGCATTATTCTGTTCCTTGTATAAGCTTCCAGGTGTTCCTAAGGAAGCCTGAGGTTTAATGGTCTATCTCACTGTCTATCCTCAGGTGACTCTACCCTTCAGGAAGATTTATGTGTACATGTCAAAAGCTGCCAGATTTCCATCTCTCTCTCTTTTCTTTCGCCCTACCTCCCCCTTCAGTTTCAGAGCGAGTTGTCATTCCTTAACAGTTTATTTTCCATAAATACACAGAGAGCACTTCACCATTTCCCCAACACCCAGAGCACATTCCACTTTCATATGCAAATCCTTTCAATCAACAATATAGCAGGAATATGTTTAAACATGAATGGAGATAGCTAATCAATGTACTCTTTGAAAATTACTTATTCCTGTACTCCCTTCTTTCTTTTACTCAGGCAAAATTCCCATTAACATCTAGGGGAGTTTTGTCTGTGAAAGGATTGAGTAAAAATTGAGTTAGAACATTAGTATTTGACTTCATTCTCTTCTACTCTTGTTTTTATGTGACACCCATCCCTGTGGTAGATTCCTAGGCTTCCCTCAGACAATATTCTTATCACTGCTCAAAGGATAGCTGGATGCAGCGGTCACTCTGAAATACTTTCCTGTCTTGCCTTACAGAAGTAGATGGGTAAGTTTACCTCAGTATTTGACGTATTACCTAATTTTCCTACAGAACATTGCAAACACTGAGGTAAAGTTGCTGAAGTCTAAGTTATGCCTGATATGCACAGAGTTCTCTTGGGGACAGCACAGAACCATCCCACCTTGGGCAGTACCAGAGGTGTTCTGATCCTGCGTGGCTAAGTAAACCCTATCCAGATCTTGAGTTCCCACCTGGTGCAGAGCAGAGCACAGCTCCCTCCTCTCTCTCGCTACGAGCAAGGAGGGAGCAGAGAAGGATGAAGAGTGGAAGAAGTCTCCCTGTTTGCTGGCCACACATCTGGCCAGGCCTGCAAGGGGAAATAAGCTACATCCTTTCAAAGGTTGTGGTCTCTTATTTCGCCTCTAGAGCAGGTGGGGAAAAACTATGCCTCAGAGGGGTGTCTTATTCAAAGCCACTGGTAAGATTACCCTCAGGATGGTGAAGATTACCCATCATCCCTTGCTCAGGGCTGTGCCCACTCGAGTCCTTAATCCTTAAGGACTAGATGGAGAGCCTATTACTCACAATGGTGGGCATTTACATCCTGGGACAGCCTTGCTGCAGCTATTTGTGGAAGTAACTGCTCACCAGGATGAGTCAGGCTTTTGGTTTCCTTACCGTGCAGTAGAACTAAAGATGAAACCTATGACTTGTGCTCTGCTCCTTCCAACAATAAACAAGAACTTTTTACAATGACACACCGAACAAGGTCTTCATAACTGCACCTGTGTTGAGAGAGAGAGTTGGACTCGGTTCAGACAGCAGGCCTATTTTACGAAAACAATGCTTTGGAGCCTGTATTAGCAGAATAAAATATAACACTTCCCTAACCCCCAACTTCAGAAGTCGCTCTCGCTGCATTTTTCAACCTCCTTTTGAGGTTTCTATTGGCAGAACATCAGTCAGTTTATTTATACAACACCCCCGCTCACAGCACTAAAAACGCTTCATAGAAGCCAGTAACATACGTATTTTAAACACCAGTTGACAAATTATTTGTTCAGAAAACAGGCTCAACGTGCCTCAGCTCTTCACTGGAAAACCCCAAACTTGAAATCATCTAGTTTGGCTGAATTATTAAATACATAAATACAAATGTGCTCCTTGTAGATTCTAGGCCATTTTTTTCAAAATTAATTTTTAATAAATAAGAATATAACCTTAACAGGGCATCCCAAATCCTACATACAGACATTAAAATCAGGAGTTAGACACATTTGATCAAAGATAATGGTTCTTACTCATTGCCAGACTGTGATCCCTTCACCCATGCTGAGTAGTTCCTCCCTTGATCTGTAAGATGCCCCACTGAAGCAGATACTACTTCTACTACTGAGTAAGATACTACTCAATGTGAGTAAAGTATTGTTCAGCTCTTATTCAGTAAAGAATCCCTTTTGCTGCTCCATACTTTCAAATATTCAGTTAGATCTTCCTTGGGCAAAATGCCTATGGAAGTTAATAGGTTTTATGACTGAGGTAAGGACTATGTACAAAATTTAGAGCCAAATTGTGAAGCAATCCTACAAGGTCATAAGAGCGTGTAAGATCCTCCATCCCCCTTACAAGGCTTCCTCACATCACAGCTACTGATGGACTGGAGGATATGGGCTGGATAACCAAAACTTCTAGGGGGTAAGTAGGTAGAGAGGACTGGAGAATGGGCAAGGTGTTGTCTTCTCTTTTTCCCTCCCCAGTGCAGTAGTGTTAATAATATTAGAGAACCACCTTCTAGAGACTGCAATGTGCTAGGTACTGTGCAAACAGTGACAGCCACTGCCAATGATTTCATGGTGAATATTGCTTGATTCACGACTGCAGGACTACTTCCTAGGTTGATTTTGATATTTGAATCTTTTCGTAAGAGAATACCAGGGTTACTTTCATTGCAAATCTTGTCTCAGTTGTGGGTTTTATTATAATGTAGTTCCATTGAAAATGTGAAGGTTTGGTAAGTAAAAATTATTAGATATGTCTCTGGGGGATTCATAGATCTGAAGGCATGAAGGCACTCCAATCGTCTGATCTCATCTCCTACATAGTATGAGTCATAAATTTTCACCCATTGATTACCGGATCCAGTCTAATTACTTGGGTCTGAACTAGAGTATGTCTTTTAGAAAGCCATCCAAGTCACGGAGAAATTACCATATCCCGTGGTAAGCTATTCTGATGGTTAATTACCCTCCATGTTATAAATTTACAGCACAAAACATTGCTGACTTCAATTTCAGGCCATTGGACCCCCATTCTACTTTTGTCTGTACATTAAGGAGCCCTCTAGTCTCAGATCTCCACAGTTACCAGGTACAGAGTGTAGCACTTTCTTGCCAGATACATCCCTCAGCAAGTGAGTGAGCTCAGAAGAGCTAGAGAGAGATGCGGACTGTACAAAGCTTTGGTACAGGTCTGAGGAGGAGAACTAAGCGGACCCTCTTCAAGGGCTGCAGTAAATTATTTCCCTCTGGTGCGTGAAGGAAACATGCGAGGAACTGTGTTTCTGAAGGACTGCCTCTTGTTGTGTATTTGTAGAGCAGGGATCAGCAACCTTTGGCATACGGCGCATCAGGGAAATCCACTGGCGGTTCCGGGACAGTTTGTTTACCTGCAGCATCCACAGGTTCAGCCGATTGCAGCTCCCACTGGTCAAGGTTCACCGTGCTAGGACAATGGGGGCTGCAGGATTGGCCGAACCTGCAGACGCTACAGGTAAACAAACTGTCCGGGCCGTCAGTGGATTTCCCTGATGGACCACGTGCCAAAGGTTGC
Source organism: Chelonoidis abingdonii (assembly GCF_003597395.2). Lineage (NCBI taxonomy): Eukaryota > Metazoa > Chordata > Testudines > Testudinidae > Chelonoidis > Chelonoidis abingdonii. The sequence continues at coordinate 9,265,336 of NC_133774.1, forward strand.
CAGTCTCTGTTGCAGAGCATGTAGGACAATGGGGGTCTGATCTCAAATGGGGCTTCTAGCCACCATCTTGACCGACACACTAAGATTGAATTGGCAACCTCCCAAATTAAAAAAGTAGCTGCTATAGCTGGAGGTAAAAAATCAAGCTCTAAAACACCTGCTCACACGCTGTAATGCACACTCCCCAATAGGTTACACTACCATAATACAATAAAATAAAATATAAAATAAAATAAAATAAAATGACTGAAAACATTACTGCAATAATACCACGTAACTACAAGTTTTAATTATGACCTATCATAATATTATGTATATAACACAATTAGCTTTCACATTTCTGATAAACCCTTCACCCTAGTGTTAAACACCGTTTCTCTTGTTAATATAATAGATAGTTGAGTGGCTTCAAAAGGAATTTCCTATTTTATTTAACAGGTTTACTTGCTAGGAGAAAAGCAAAGCATCATTCTAGGCAAAGATTGTGCTAGGTCTGCACACATGGAATAGTTTGCTATGGCAGATATTTCTGTATCTGCACTTCTGCTATTACTAATATGTGCACTTGGAAACATGAAACAAATCTTAAAGACATTTTTTTCAGAGTTCTAAAATAGATTAAAGCAAATGCAGATGTGGAATAGATGCAAAACAGATGCTGAAAAGCCATGTCAATATCCTAAAGGAATTCATTCTCTATCAGAAAGAAACTTAATTCCTACTATAAAGAATTTGGTTATGTATCATTATACCAAATGTGATTAATGCTTTGTGGTGATTAATCAACTGCAAAATATATAATTATGCCATCTGTATTTTTCCAGCTTCTTGTCACTTAAGAATTCCACTGGGGGAGTGGGGGGGGTAGGGAGGTGGGGTGGTAATGAAGACTTGTGGTATTAGAGTGCTTCAAACCACACTTCAAATCAAGTAACAAAAAGAGCTGGCATTTACTGTAGTGGCAAAACACTAAACGTATTAAGCAAAGATCCCAGAAGACTCATTGTCTTGATAGCTACTTGTGTGGAAGACCCAGTTATGAGGGTACACATAGTCTGGGACCCATGTGGGTTTTCTCCAATTCAAAGGCAACTCATTAAGTCAGGGGTTCTCAAACTGGGGGTCAGGGGGGGTTATGAGGTTATTACATGGGGGGCTGCAAGCTAGCAGCACCCACTCCAAACCCTGCTTTACCTCCAGCATTTATAATAGCTTTAAATATTTTTTAAAATATTTTTAATTGGGAGGAGGGAGGGATGCACTCAGAGGCTCGCTGTGTGAAAGGGGTCACCACTACAAAAGTTTGAGAACCTGCATTAAATCTTCAGGGGATCACTTGGAAAATGCTGCTTTCAGACCACCCCCTGCTGGCTGATTTACAAAACAGCACCAACTTCCATGCAAGCACCATCAGTTTTCTTGAAGCTCCAGACAGAGCAAAGTCCATTTGCACGAACAGTTCAGGGGACAGGGAAAAACCTCAAGACTCACACTTTTGCAGAGGTTTTCACTGGGCCAGTTTCAACTCTGAGGTAGTTGAATGTGGCTCGAAGTTATGTGGCCCAGTAAATCTCCCAGTACTATTGCAGGGTAAATAAATAGGTGACATGGAATTAACACAAAAAAAGAAGTGAAAAAGTCTTATGCCCTCATGCCAACCTGTCCTAACCACAGTGGACTTGCACCCACTTACACCATGGATGAATTTGGCCAGAATCACAAGTTTTATTTAACTTCCAGAGTAACATACTTTATTTTACACAAACATTCAAAATCCTGTTCTACATCTGAGTCTATTCTAAAGGGCTGGCTTGGCTACCCAGGCCTGGGGAGCTGTAAAGGTGTTGAAATTTGACCCCTTATATTTACCTCATCAGCTGCAGCTAGCAGAGCAGGATCGTGGCTGACGGTTTGGTCCAAGGTCTTATTATCTCCTGGGCTTTGTGGTTTGGTCCTGCTATGGTAGCACTCTATGGTGTACTTCCATTTCAATGACTGTTTCTCTGTTTCTGGTTTTTCAGTGGTCATGGATAAAGTGTTTTTTGTTTTTTTTCTTGCAGCTCTTCATATAAGCCAGGAAAAATTATCAAAAATGTTCTGGCTTCAATGGAATTGCTTCAATGGTGGCCTCAACTGTTGCAGTGAATCCTGGGTCAATTTGCCTTCTAAAAGTTCCATTGTCGTTTGGGGGATGACATACTTACTAAGTATTTGTCTTTGTTAACCATTCGGGAAGTGTCTGGCATGCAGTGTTGCTACTATCATAGCTCCACATTGTGTAGTGGCTGTTGAAATCACCAATATATGTAGCTGGGTAATAGATGGTGGGTAATGGGGAAGAAGGCCAGTCAGTATTTGGTAGTTACCATTATTTTGCCGATTCGTATTCAGCTGGTGAAGATTCCAGAGTTACTTCTGGTGACTATCACATCGTTATCCTCAATGGCCTGCTTGGGGTGTGTGGCAAGGCTTTGTTTTGGGTGATGGATGGAAGCAAGATGGCAGCATCATTCTTGAGCATCATCTTTGATATGGGTTTCTTGCAAGGTGATGAAGTCAATCATTTTGTCTCACACAATGCGAAGTAGATAGTCACTTTTAAATTGAGACATATCTTGAACATTCAATTGGCAAATTAGTAGCTTTGCTGTTTTTGCCTGAATTTTTTTTTTTAAAGTACTCTTTTCTGGAAAGGAACAAAAAGCACTCTCCATCCATAATCATGGCTTATTTTGCAAATGCAGGACAGCGGCCAGATTTCACAGCTTTCTTTTATACATAGGTAGAATCAAAGCTGTAGACAATGTGTTTAGGGCAGTAAAACAAGAGATCTTTTTTTTTTTTTTTCGGTTATGATCTTCTATACAGACAAGCAACTAAGCACAGACATGTAGAACACTCATTCAGCCAACTGATATCCAGGTGAATGATCAGCACCCAAGGGGCTGAAAGGGCATATATCCAGAAATTCACAACTCTTTCTCACCTGGTCTGAGAGTTTAGTGATGGTTTGTGTAAGATCAGGATTTTTTTCGTTCCTTGCTTCTTTAACGCTATGCTATTGAACATCAGTGTATGCAGTTTTACCTGGGCTGGAAGAGAAGACAATTGATGAGCTACAGATTGTAGCCAGTCTTGCACCATAAATCAGCCAATGGAGGAAGTCTGAAAGCTATATCTTTGCTTACTTTTTGGAAGACTGAATATGCTTTTGAATAGCAGCAAGCTATTTATCTGCCATTTGATCTACAGCACAAAAGCTTGTGGTACCCATCCCCTTTCCAGGGGAAAGACCCTATTTGCACACAGACTGGCTAATCTAGTGAGGAGGGCTTTAAACTAGGTTCGACGGGGACAGGTGAGCAAAGCCCACAGGTAAGTGGAGAACATGAAGATCTGGGAGATGGGTCGGAAACAAGAGGGAACGTGGGCTATAATGGCAGAGAGAAAGGAGGGTTAGGGCAAAACTGGGAGGCAAGATCAAACCAGTATCTTAGATGCCTATATACAAATGCGAGAAGTATGGGTAATAAGCAGGAAGAACTGGAAGTGCTAATAAATAAATACAACTAT
>NC_133774.1:9270492-9386374 GCF_003597395.2 Chelonoidis abingdonii
ATATATATATATATATATATATATATATATATTTAATTTTCACAATTAATATCCATTATTATTTTTATTTTTCAATTTTTATTGTTTACACCTCCTCCCTAGGTAACCCATTCCAGTGCTTCACCACCCTCCTAGTGAAATAATGTTTCCTAATATCCAGTCTAGACCTCCCCCACAAGAACTCAAGACCATTGCTCCTTGTTCTGTCATCTGCTACCATGAGATGCACTGATATAAATGTCAATCAGTAACAGTCAGAGGAAGTGCAGCCCCCCTCCCCTTGCTCCTGCAGGAATCTGGAGTTACCAGCCCCATGGTAGCACAGGGAGCCTGCTGCAGCTCTACTTTCACTGGAGTAAGGGAGCAGCGACAGCAGGGCTGTAGAGGTCTCCTTGAACTGCTGCAGGGCTGGTATGGTTACCACCTTTGAAAAACAAAAAAACTGGCACACCCCCACCAAGACAAGCTCGCGGCAACCCCAATCACAAGGCAACTCTGCATCCTCCTCTCCTTCAATAGCTGCTTATAGTATCTAGAGAGAGAATGCGTATAGTTAAGAATGATAACATCGCATGCAGTGGTATCAGAACAATTTTTATAGTAGGGGTGCTGAAAGCCACTAAGTGAAACCGTAAATCCTCTATATAATAGAAACCGCTTCAAGCCTGGGGGTGCTGCAGCACCCCCAGCAATGCTATTTCCAGCATCCAGACACGGTGCACTTGTGTGTTGGTGGGCACACAGTTACTGTAATTTTCAACAGTTTTGATCTGTTATTACATAAACTGTGAAAGTGGGAACCCTGCAGCATCTTTAGTGGGACACAGACACTTTTAACATTAGCTATCCCAGTTTATTGTGCTAATAATGCAAATCTCTAGACCCACATTAAAACAACCTGTCAGATTCAATATTTTTTTCTGGCAACTGGCAAATCCATAAAAAAAAACCTGGCCAGTCTGGTCAAATGATGATGATTGGTGATCTTTGGATTTGAGGATGATTGCTACCATGGCTTTACGTATGGTTCCTGAGATGACTCAAGAGTCCGATCCTGGTAGTAGAATCTCCATCCTTAGAGGTTTTTAAGGCCCTCTTAAAAACAAAGAGTTTGACAAGTTTGACAAAGCCCTGGCTGGGATGATTTAGTTAGGATTGGTCCTGCTTTGAGCAGAGGGTTGAACGAGATGACCTCCTGAGGTCTCTTCGAACCCTAATATTCTATGATTCTATTATCTATTGCAATTAATGTTTAGTAACATATATTGATTTTAGTCAGATCCTTTCAAGTGCATTTATAACTAACTAGCAGGTAGAGCTTGGAGAAGTGAAGGAAGATGGAATTCTGATAAAGCATCCCCTATTTATTATCATGTATATAACTTGGATGTTCCAAATTTGTGAATGTTTGGCCTAGAACTCTTGATCTTGTAGGAGTTTAAGGCTATGCTTTGTGTCATTAGAAGGTCATTAGAAGGTCATTTTCCCACAGTTTGCAAAAAGAGTGAGCTCTTCAAAGGATCCCAAAGAAGGTCGGCATCCAACTTCAGAGGCAGTTAGGTGTCTAACACCGTTAGGATTCATAGAAACTCTCAGCTTCTGTTCCAAGCTCCAGTTCCTCATATTATAAATGATTCCAAAGAGGATCATTAATATACAAGAAAACAAAGAGGCATTTGTGTGTGTATGTGTTCGTTCTATGAATTTACAAGGCTATACTCAACTAGTGGAAACTCATTTCTAAACATTTTAATATTTTATGCTGACTATTCTCATCCACAGTTGCCGACTTTCACAGGGTAAATAAGCATCCCAACTTTCACAATAAGCCAAAAATCAAGCTAATCCCATTTCAAAACAAGGCCAAAACAAGACAATCCCTAATAACTCCAATAATCTATGTGACTAGATCCCTTGCTGTGCATCCCTGACTCTCTCCCCGCTTTGCTTCTGCTTGCCGGCAACCAATAAATAAATAAATAAACAAATAAATAAGAAGAAGCAACAAGCCAAACAAGCTACAAGCAAAAAACTTGCCAATGAGCAACTCACAAGCCTATTAAGCCAAAAACAAGCCCAATTTGTGGTATGTGTCCAGACGGGTGAGCAGTATTCTGAAATAGGGTAGACAAGGTTAATAGAATTTTCACATTGGCTCTCCAGGTCATTCTTGTCAGTTTCTGGAGGAGAATTATGTTGTCACAAATATTTTTCAGCTGCTGGTGGTATTTGAGGCTTCAGTCTAATGTCACACCAACATATTCCAAGGCGGGGATCATGTCTTACCTCTCGACCACATAAGTCCAAGTGCAGCTCGGCTCTAGCTTTTTGACTGGTTAGTCAAAATGCTGACACAACAGTTTTAGTGTCATATGATTTTTGCTGTTAATACAAGAAATATTCTTCAGTGATTTGAAAGTCCTTGGTTAGGATTTGTTTTGGAGTAGGTACAGTCCATGCCTGAGTAGTCAGAGCAATGCCATTAGCACAGACACATTTTTGTGATGATGTCTGAGGAAGGTTGCTGGTGTGTATATTAAGCAAGATCCATGTTAAAACTGATCTCTGTGGTAGGCCATCACTGAGAGCATTTGGCCTGCTGATCTGCTCACCAAGGAAAATGTAAAATCTACAGATGGTCAGTATTTCTCAGAGGAAGTCTATCATTGGATTACATGGGATAATTTTGCTGGCATTCAAAAGAAGGCTATTTCCCCATACAGTGTGATAGCTGGCAGATAAGTAAGGAAACTGACCCAGTTTTGAGGTTTTGCTGGAATCCCACCTCAATAGTGTATTGTTAAGGCTAGCACTTGGTCAGTCCTGCTGTGGCCTGGTGAGAAACCTGTTTATTTATTCAATAACATTGCTCTTACAAGGGCATAATCCTTGATATGTTCTGTCCATGAGTTTGCACTATGTGCAGAGGATTGATATGGGCCATTACAATGAAAGATTACTGGTTGGCTTCCTGGGCTTGGCAATAGCAATGACCATAGCCTCATGCTAGATCACTGGGACAAGTTCTGAGGATTGGATATTGGAGAACAGTGAAGCTGTCATTTGTGTCTCTTGGCTGTGAGGTTTTTAATACATTTTGGAAAGACACCATAAGGGACTGCAGCTTTCCTGTCTTCCAGGAAGGAAAGGGCCTTATACACTTTCTTGGTGAAGGGCAATGATATAGGGTCAGGACCGGCTCCAGGCACCAGCGCAAGAAGCAGGTCCAGCCAACGGAGAGGGGCAGCACGTCCGGCTCTTCGGCGGCAATTTGGCGGCATGTCACTCGGTCCCTCTCGGAGGGAAGGACCTGTCACCGAATCGGTGCCAAAGAATAAAGCAATGGTGGTAGAGCTTCTGCCAAAGTGCCACCAATCGCAGCTTTTCTTTTTTTTTTTTTTTTTTGCTGCTTGGGGTGGCAAAAACACTGGAGCCGGCCCTGTATAGGATGGAGGAAGCAGGGCATGAGCTGACTATTTGTTGCAACTCTCTGCATATTTTGCAAACTTTGGGCTTCCCAGGGTCTGTCCTGTTACATGCAAAGGCAACAGAAGTGGTTACTTGGCAAAAGGTGACTTCTTTTCAAGCCACTTCAAGAGAAGCATAAGCCCAGCTCTTCAATGAAACAGTTTTTTGTTGGAACAAAAACTTTTTGTGGGAACTTATCAGTTCTGACAGGAAGGGTTCTTAGATCCTGGATAGAATGTCTGGTAGAAAACCAGACATAGACACTCCACTCTACAACAGCCAGGACGCTCATCTGGAAGGCCAACTCTCAAATCTCTACTTTGCCTGATTCAGGGAAGGGATGTAAACCTTGGTGTCCCACCTCCCAGCTGAGGGCCATACACACTGGCATATAGAGGCAATCTCTCTTGGGGAAGCTGATCATTTTGTATTAATAATTAAATATCTATTAGGCCAAAGAGCAGATTACAGCATTTACTTGGAATGTAGGAGACCCACATTCAAGTCCTCGGCCTGAATTAGGCAGAGCAGGGAATTGAACCTGGGACTCTCACATCCCTGATGAATGACCTAAACACTTTAGGGATTGGGAGATGTTCTTGTTTTCTGACTGTGTTTTTGGGGAAAAGAAGTCTTAAGGAGTTGTTTTGTCCCAGTGTTGAACAGGAAAATTTTTTTGCTGGGCTGGAAATCTATTTCCCACCTACTTCTTGGTGGCCCAGTTGCTGTGCAGATTGGTGTTGCCCAGGCTTGGAACTGCTGCAACTTTGGGGTCCACAGTGCAAGTTTATATTGTTGAGGTAATGTCTATCCAATCTATGACCCATTATGGTAGGATGGCAGTACCTCTATTTTGCACATATAAAGGATATTTCATCCAAGGACCTCAGCTTGCTTTAATCACTCATTATACCTAATCACGCCTCAGTGAGGTAGATGAGCCAGGGTCTCAAGCCAAATCAGCACACTGACCATTTTATTTTCTTCTTCTTTGTGTTGTAATGTGTTGTTGCTAAGGCCCCAAATCCTGTAATGAACTCTGCATAAGTGGATCCCTACACCCAAATTAAGCACATAACCCTAAATTAACATCTGACTAACCCCTAGTCTTCAAGATCATCCAGGCAGCTATTATTTTCTTCCCCCAAAATATCTCCCGTAACCTTCTGAAGTTATGTGCACTGTATTACTGTACATAGCATTTCCACTGCTAACTGTGGAGACCAAATTCTCGTTTTAGTGAGAACCTGGAGCAATACTATTGACTTCAAAGGAGATATTTGATTATTTTTTTTTGGCCCTGGTGCAGCTGAGAATAAAACTTGACTGTAACAGTCTATTTTGTATTCCAGCAACTATTGCAGCCTGAACTGATCAAATTTTAGAGAGGACTGGACAAAGCACTACAAAATATACTGTAGGGAACAATCCTGCCCTGTTTCATGGTGGGAGACGTGAAACAGATCTGATGACCCAATAGGGCTTTCCCATTGCTAATTTCCATGATTCACCACCATTCCTCTCCTCCATGTCTTGATTAAATATTGAGAGGAAGCATTATTTATACATAAACCTAATCATTTAAAGGTACTTCAAATGGAGTCAACTACAAACACTTTGTTAAAGGAAGGCAACATTCAAAAGATCCTGTATTTCTGACTCCCAATTAGGCCAAATCATTAAGGAAATATATTGCAATTAAGTTTACATTCAGTGCATGGATCTTGTTGCCAGATAACAGGAAAGTTTTAATTTTTTTAAATTTGATTTTATTCTATCATGATATCACAGCATGAGTTCATTATTTCAGATAAAATACAGACAAATATTATTGAATGTTATAAATAAATAAATAAGCCAAAGTATCTAATTAAACAATTGTCAGTTCAAACCCACAATTAGAAACAAAAACAAATATAAAATTATGCCTCAGTAAAGGGCCTCTTGTCTTCTTAATGGGCACATTCAACTCCCATTACTGTTAACTCCTTGAGCACTGAAGCTGGATATGTTCAATCTCATTAAATCATACTGAGGAACTGAAGCAATGTGAGCTCACTGATTGTTGCTAATTCTGTCTCCTAAGGGACCCAGATACCTCTGAACTGCCAATCTTCCCCTTCCCAGCTACCTGTGAATTCCACAATCTCCTATTCCATTATCGATTTAGTTGGGTTTGGTCCTGCTTTGAGCAGGAAGTTGGACTAGATGACCTCCTGAGGTCTTTTCCAATCCTAATCCTGTATGATTCTATGAACATACAGCAGGCCCAACCTGACTCCTTTATCCTGCTTCCCTGCTCTAACCCTTCCTCTTCTTGACCTCTGCTTTAACCTTCCTTCCAACTGCTGGAAACTCTACCACAACCCTCCTGGATACGCAGACCTAACAACACTCCTCCCAGCTTCTAGTTATCTGCTCTTCCCACATATCCTCCTATAAAAGAGTCACAGGTCCTAACTGCTGATGGCTCTCTCCCGCTTCCCATCCTCCCACTTAGGCACAAAGCTCCTGCCACCCAGCTTGTTGTTCCTTTCTTCTGACATGTGCTAGACTTCACTTGTGACCCAGTATCGGGCTTCTTCTCTCTTCTGCCTGCCACTTGAGACTACAACCCTAACTCAACTTACTTACAAGGTCCAGAAACCCCAGGTAGAAGTCTCCCACCTCAGCATGCCCTGCAAGCACATACTTTACAAATGACACACTGTCATGAACCTGCTGGCTCCCAGGTTTTCGTCCTCCCCATTACAGTCATGACTCACACATTGCTTTGCAAAGGTTGCTCCTGCAGCCTGCATTGTATACTTCAGGATGCTGCACAATGCATTAAGGCCCAATTGCCTTTTGATTTTCATTGCTTCCATTTTAAGGGAATCACCTCAAGCTTAATATACAATGGTGCTAAACACCTGCCTTTGATTTCAACAGGAGTTTTGCCTCCTACATTCACAGAGCATTACTGCACAGATTGTGGTTTGTAGCATAGAGCTCTCAAGACTCTGGGAATTAATTAGTTTAGAATTTACAGCAAGCAAGAATGGGGCACGCCAGGTAATATTCTTAAACTGTTTCCCATTTAGGAACTCTTGCTGGTTCTCTGCATGACGTTGATTTGCACCAAGTTGCCTTGCCTGAACATCTTAGCTCCAGGTGGTTACATTTGTACCAGTGCATTATACAAATCCTGAAGGGAAATTCAGACCCCCGACAACAAATTGTTAATTGGATTGTATAGACACAAAGCCAATGGTTAAATGTGCTCACTACAGAATTGTAGCTAGACTCGCAGGGAAAGATCCCTCATCATCAAAGCTCCTCCTTTTGAGATTTCTTTGTTCTCTAGTGAGGAATCCACAGGGACTGTACATCTACTGTGGTGAGACAGGACATTTTTATCTCCCTTGAAAGAGCTGTACAAACAAAGTGATTTTTTTGGCTCTCTGGTAATTCCAAAAAAGTGTGAGGGGGAAATAATTCTGAGTGAACACAAAATTAATTTTTTTCAATGTTTTTGGCAAATCAAAAAGAAAACTAAGTAAATTGTTACAGGTCAATCTGAAATGAAATGTTTCATTCAATTTTGTGTTTTATAAAACTTTTTTTTTTCAAATACAGTGGAAGGAAATTGAGAAATAAATTTTTGTATTGAAAAGTCAAACATTTTGTTTTAAAAAATATATGAACAAAACATTGTGATTTTTTGGCTTCCCCCCCCTTTTTTTTTTTTTAAAAAAATGTCCTTTTTCCCCCCAACCAAAACAATTAAGCAGATTCTACCTTCATTTGTGACATGTTTTTTTTGACACAAAAAAGGTTTCAGTTGACTTTTTTTCTCTAGTTCCAACTACGATGAGCGCTATCACAAGCCATCATAGGAAGGAAGTAGAAGGGTCTCAGGTAATGGTGCTTTGTAGTAACTCATGACATGACTTGTTACTGGGATGATAATAGATGAGGGATCCTATGGAAAAAAATCAATTACATCTTGATTCCTTGTGGCTAAAAGCTAATGGGCATGATATATGGCCTCCCAATCAAAAGTGAAAGGCTTACTTCTCTGCTCAGTTATAAAGGTGAAAGTCAAGAGTAACTCCATGGAGGTCTGGGGCACTGCAAAAATGTAAGTGCAAATAGAATAAGGCTTGAAGAGCCCGTATTTCCCCTTATTGGAAAGCCTTATTGGAATCCCATTATGATAAGGAGGCAGAAGATGACAGTGAATATTATCAAAGCACCTAGAGGTTCTAACTGGTGCCATATTCATCTGGTGCTGTACATACACATATAGCAGATGGCCCCTTGCCATTGATTTCACAAGGAGTTTTGCTTGATTCGGGATTGTAGCACTGGGCTCCAAATTGACATACGAATCTTTCTTTCCTCCTCCTTTTTTTTTTTTTTTTAAACACCAGAGTTGCTTTCATTACAAATCCTGTGAGTTTTTGGGGGTTTCATTATAACATAATTCCACTAAAAATCTGAGGATTAAGAAATAAACTCATTGGTTATGTCTTTAGGGGATAAGCACCTTCACCTAACCCCTCCCCCCCGTAAAGTTGTCATAAAATGATATGTAAGACATTTGAAATGACTTATTAAAAAGTAATAGTTTGCCAGGCAGCAAGTTGCTCAGCATCTTAGAGTATAAAACATATATTTAAAGAGGAGGTCTTAAATGACCCTACAAATATAAATTGTCCTGTGCCATACTTATCACCTTCTCATAAAAATATAAGAGGCAATGGCTCAAGGCATTGCACATCCAAAAGATGCAAGAACTTCATTAACTTTTTGGAAATAGGCCATCCCCCGTCTTTTTAAAAAATATTTGTTTAGAGTTACTGAAAAAGTTGGAAATCCAAAGAGAATGTACACCATAGCTACTAACAATCTAAGCTTTACCCTACAAATGCTTCTCAACCTTGACCTGAAATCTCTATGGGCATGTGAATAATTCAATCTCCATGTCCCAGTTAGTCTTTAGTTTCTATCTATTCATCCTCCTCCACATTCCCCTCCATAGACTCTCCTCTCTCTATTTATCTTAGGGTTTCTATAGTGCCTGTCATCACAGGGTCAAGCTATTGTATGTTGTAAGGGCAATCCAGGATGTCAATCATGGTGAATGATTTTTTCAGTTGTGGGTAGCTGGACTGATGCCAATACATAGACCACCAAACAGTCCACGGAGGTTAATAGCTTTGATTCACTGGACTGAATTTCATCTAGTCACTGGAACAGGGCAAAGACAATAGAAAAAGGGTCTGTGAACATTCGTTCAAATAAAAGCCATGTGTGTGCTAGGAAAAGATTTGTGGCTCACCTCATACAGTTGCAAAGCATTGCTTGCAAGAAAGTTCTAAGGAAGAAAGACTGGCAAATACTCACATGAATAGAAGTCCACATATAAATACTGTCATGACTATGTATTTGCACAAGTAGTTGCACAGTTGATTTGAAAGCTTTTCCTAGAGATGAGGGTCATCCATTTAAGAAACAGAAATATTAATATGGGACTCAAGTGGACAGTTCTGATATTAAAATGTTAACAGGGAGAAAACTCAAGGCATGGTTGTGGAGAATCATTTACAAGCACTCCATGGGTGGCAATATGTTCACTTGAATCACTCCGCGAATAATTCTGAATCTGATGGATTTGGAGTGGCCTGTAATAATTTGGGAATATTACGTGTTGACTTGGTTATTGTGATGTTTACTGCAGGCTTATATGAACTGAATTCAACAGCTGGATTATTAGGAAATGCACCAAAGAAGTATGAGGTCCTCATATTCTTCTCAGCAAATACTTGAGACATGTCAGGGTCATTCACTTCAGTTCCTTTGCTTGGCCCCTCTTCTGGGTTTGGGAATTGGCCTGCTAAATCCAGGGTTGTGAGTTCAATCCTTGAGGGGGCCATTTAGGGATCTGGGGCAAAATCAGTACTTGGTCCTGCTACTGAAGGCAGGTGACTAGACTCAATGACTTTCAAGGTCCCTTCCAGTTCTATGAGATAGGTATATCTCCATATATTAAAGGGGTGACTCAGACCCTGTGAAAGGGGGTAGATCAAAAGCCTTGGAAGAGTTTAAAGAGAAATAAATTCCCTTTAAGACATGGGTGCTGGAGCTGCTGCTGCACCCCTTGCCTTAAGTGGCTTTCATTATACACAGGGTTTACAGTTCACTTAAATGGCTCTCAGCACCCACACTATAAAAATGGTTCCAGTGCCCCTGCTCTAAGAGAGAATTTTCAGACTCAGGGTGTGCCTGCATGCCAATCTGAGATGTGATTACAGCTGGGGTACCCCTACCTACACTAGCATGGCTACATAATGGGGTTTGGTTCAGTTATTATAATGATTCAAAATTCAGACCTGGGATCAATATCCTGATTGCAAACACACACAGAATTAAGAAGGTATCAGAGGGGTAGCCATGTTAGTCTGGATATGTAAAAGCAGCAAAGAATCCTGTGGCTCCTTATAGACTAACAGACGTTTAGGAGTATGAGCTTTCGTGGGTGAATATCCCCTTCGTCGGATGAGAATTCAGGAGCGTTTGTATTGGAAGGGCCATCTCTAATAAGAGGTTTCTGATGTCAGTTACATGAATGTAAATCTTGAATAACTCCTCTGACCTAATGGAGATACTCTGGATTTGTACTTAACATTTTTTTTAAATCTAAGGATCTTAAATCTGTTTACTTCCATTGACTAATTGGGCCTCACAACACTCTTATTGAGACGGTAAGCAAATATTATGAGGCATGTTTCACAGCTGAGTTAACTAAGGCACAGAAAGTAACTTTCACAGAATCCTACAATGGCTTGGTGTCAAAGCCAGGAACAAACCAGAGGATGTTTGATTTGCAACCCCTTTCTCCAACCACTAAACAAATGTATCCCCATGCCCTTGAAAATAACATCCGTGTAGGTAGATTCCCTGACCCACAAATCATAAAAGTCTTGGTCAGATCTGTATGCCAAAAGCATTGGTTTCCAGAATATGATTTGTAGGGTTTGACGAAGTCGGTTCATTAGTATGCATCACCGATGCCTTAGGTTGAAAGGGGAGGAAGAAAAACCAGAAACATGAGAAGGAGAAGAAATCAAAAGACCAGTAGTGAGAGGGAAAAATGATTTTCAAGTGCACTGTGGATTTTCTCTTGCTAATGGATTCTCAACACATACCCCAGGCAAAAGCAACTGTCATGTGATCTGGATTCTGTATATGATTCTGCTGTTAAAACAGCGTCTGGTGTACACTCGACACAGATTGCCTGGTACTAGAACAAGTTTAGAAACCAAGAGGAAGGGTCAGATAGGAAGGTTATGGAGACAAAGTTTCCAGAGAAGCAAAGTTTTTAGAAGGTGAGACACAACTAGTCAGAGATGTCATAGAGACCTAAGAATTAGGTCCTAGAAGAAGGTAGCATTTAGGAGAAGGTGAAAGACAGTTGGGTGGAGACATCATAGGGACCTTAGAGAAAAGGTTCTTGGAGTATTTATCATTGATGAGATAGGCCGAAACAACAATAGGACCTGGGAAGAACTATCTAGTGTGGTAGATGGTAATAGTTGGAAAATGAGGGTCAAATTGGCAGTGACTGGGTTGATTAAAACCAGTCAAGGTAGTGGGACCACAGATAAGGCTGTGAGAGAGAAAACTTCCAAAGCATCCAGAAATGCTGATGGGGACAGCAATACTGTATCAGTCAGTGACAGTATTTCCTTTTTCCTCAAGCAGGGAAATACGTTTTGAGCTGAGGGGGTATTTTTGTATAGGAGGAGCAGGGGGAAAAGTCTCTGTGACCCATGCTGTGGATTTCTGTTACAGATTAGAGACCCATTTTGCACAACAGCAGTCAGTGCAAAACTCACAATAGCTAAGATCTCACTTAGAGACCCATTGTGTAGTTCAGAGAGACGGGTTTTCCACTTTATGCATAAACCCACTCCAATGCTCTCTTTCTTTTGTTTTCCAGTTCTGGCTTGGATAACAACTTTTAACACAGATGTCTTAACCAAACTGTCTACTATATGTGGGTCTGATGGGGCCTAATTAATATACTAATTAAAACTGGTCAAATATTATTGGTCACAAATTTTTCACTGGCTTTTGGATTTTTTTAACCTGTTCTATAGCTGGTCAAATAATATTTATGGAGTAAATTAGGACTGATTGGCATCTTTTGCCTTACTTCCTAGTTTTCATAAGGTCTTCCTTACTTCCTATTAGCCCAATACCAGTCTCAGCTATAGGTAATATATTACTACTGAGTAACAGAGCTGGCAGTATTAGAAAGAAAGAAAGAAAAGACAATTGTGTGGATAACAAGACTATTTGAATTATAATAACAAATACGGAGAAAAGAACACTTTGGAAGGAATATAAAACCTCATGCTTCAGGGCATAACTCAGTCTCTACCTTCAGGGGGATAGGAGGCAATTGGGTGTCTAGATGTCCCGATTTTATAGGAACAGTCCCAATTTTTGGTCTTTTTCTTATGTAAGCTCCTACTACCCATCACCCTCTGTCCCGATTTTTCACATTTTCTGTCTGGTCACCCTAGGAGGAAACTTCCACTGGGGACTGCTCAAAACTGCCTTCTGCAGGATTTCTTCCACTGAAGTATCTGGTGCTGAGCATTGGAATACCTGGACAAGTAGTCTGATTCTGTACGGCAATTTCTCTGTTTCCTATTAACACAATATGAGTCCTATTCACTGTCAAGGGTACCAACCACTAGACAACTGCATCTTAATTTCAGTCTCTTCTTTCTTCCACTAACATAAATATAGTTTTTTAAGTTAATGCAAGATTGACCACTGAAATACATGAATGATAGGGATTGGACGTATATTACTTGCATCCTTGGGAAGGGGAAAGAATAGTGCGCTATAGCCACTGGTTTCAAGGGAATACAACTGCTCATACATAATGTTTTCTTATGGTCTGAGCTTTAAAGACCATTTGAGGTCACCACTTATACTGTATTGGGTAAATATTTAAGAGGCAAATACTTTTACCCAACTTTGCTTCAAGCAAAGAAATAGACCATGAAAACTCAGGAGAACGGGTGTGATGTTTCCACTCTATTACATTTATTGAGCTGAGGCTCCAAATTTGAGAGGTATTCAGAACCCTATATATAATGTCCAAGCATAAAAACATCACCAAAGGACAACTTCATTAAGATAAGCCACAAAAGAAAGTTAGCTTGCAGTTTAAGAACTAAATGTTCCAGCACCTTGGTGCAACAGTAAGAAGTAGGGCAAACAAGAGGAGAGCTGGGAGGCAGGAATCCAGAGTTCTCACCACAATATGTTGCCTTACCTTGAGCAAGTCTTTTACCCTCTTTGTGTCTCACTCTCCCATTTTCAAAATGAAGGTAAAGATACTTCTCTATTTCTACGGTCTTGTGATGATTAATAAATAAGCATATAAAACACATTGAAATTCTCAGATAAAAGGCCCCACAAAAGTTTAAAAAATGGTTATGCAAGATGTGTCCATCTCCGCATCTGCAGGATTGACACTATAGGTCAAATTCTATTATTATCCATTCATGCTGTTCTGGCAGCGCACGGTGGCTGTAAAGGTGATAAAACATCCACCAGAAATATTCCTAACACAGGTGGGTGGAACCATCCTACAAGACCTTACATGTTGCTTGTTGAAGTTTAAGTGAGTTATAGTGGCAAACTCAGCTCGGACTTAATGATTATTTTAGCCATATAATTTTCTTAGATATTTTTGCCATCAATTCAGAATACATGCTTGGTTGTGGTTTTCTTTTTTTCCAATCTTTCTTTGCATCAGGCACCGGTGAAATGTTGCTGCAGTAAATGACTGTTGTTTTGCCTTGTACGAATCGTAAAAGAATGTATTATCTTCATTTTTCTTCCTTCTTACCACTTAAATATGTACGAGATTGCTCTGGAGATGTATAGAGAGAGTAAATAGATGTAATGATGTTTTGTGTTACAGATGAGAAATAGTCATGCCCTTACATTAGACAGTGGGAAAGCACAGTAAACTTGGATAATAACAACAGGTGACACTGGTACGCTGATGAGTGAAAGATTGTGATTCTCAGTTACCTCATTTCCACACTGAACAGAAGAATGGAGGGGGCAAAGGTGGCTTCCCCCAAAAAACCTTCAGCATCTCATTGAGGGTGTGGGAGGGGGAACGAAAAGCCTCCTCAGACTGTGTGTGAGAAACAGGTTGCCCACCTCTTCTACAGACCACATAAGGGTAGAAATGCCCCCATTGCCTGACCATCTCCCTTCTAGTCCCATCCTTCACATCTTTCCCACACCTTATCCCACCACTCCAGGTGGAGCAACTAAGGTCTGCAGTGGCAGGACTTGGTTCCTGTGCACATGAATAGTGGGATTGAGGAGAGCAGGGGCTTTTTCAGGGGTTCTCTTTCCTGCCTCTTCTCCCCATTCTCTGTAGGAGAGTTGGAAAGTCAAGAATGGTCAGGGAAAGAGAGCCAGAAGGACAAAGGGCTTTATGGCTTGACTTGTGAAGGCAGTAGATTAAAAGAGCTGCATATGTATCAATCTGCTAAATAAGGATTAAGCAGAAGTAAAGTAGTGTTCTGCAAATATCTAAAGGGTGCAATCAACCATGGAGTGATAGGAACTATTCAGGGTTTACAAAAGGAATAACGAGGAGTGATGGGATGAGACTGGGACAGGGAAAACTTCCACATGGTGAAATGTGGAACAGCTTATCCTGTGGAAAAGCCTCTCAAGAAAATGTAGGAGGCCACTATCTCGCACATTCAGAGCTAGACAGGACAATGCATTAATAAATGCACTTTAAGGAAGAATCTAGCAGAAAAGCAGACCAGATATCTTGGTGTAATGGGTCATCTACCACTGCCATATCTGATTCCATCGTAAGTTGCCCTTTCAGTTCTCAAAGCATTGTGTGTTCATTTCAGCCACACAACTCCTATTAACATCAAAGGGAGGCTCCAGATTAAAAGCCCCAGGTGCCACTTTAAAAATTCAGGGTTAAAATGATGTTTCATTATTCCACTGAGAAAGAAATCTCCCAAATGTGAACCCCCCTCTCCACTTATTTTCACCGTGAGCAACCTGTCCTGACACGCCTTGCCTGAAAAGGAAAACCAAAGCTTTTCCTCTATTGCCTGTGAACAGCTGAAGGTGAAAAAGAGGAAACCAGGGACATGTCTTTACCCATTACAGAAATTAAAGACTTTACTTTTCCACAGAGAATGTGATTTAAAGGCTAATCAACACCACAGTCCTGCACATTATCTAAGAAATTGGAAATTACTGGCTACTAAACTCAGCTCTCAGCAGCTCCGGGGGAATCTCTGCAAGACTTCTGATAACTTTTGAGTCTGTGATGGAATACTGTTTCTCT
The DNA here is from genome assembly GCF_003597395.2 of Chelonoidis abingdonii. Taxonomy (NCBI): domain Eukaryota; kingdom Metazoa; phylum Chordata; order Testudines; family Testudinidae; genus Chelonoidis; species Chelonoidis abingdonii. The sequence goes on from NC_133774.1 coordinate 9,285,371, forward strand.
TCCTATATTGGAATTCATATGCATGTGTGTGTCTGTACATCTGTGTGTGTATATATGTGAATATACAGAGTACGTATGATATACATACATAGGATAACATATATCTATATATTCTAGTTGCCTTTTTCCTCTCCTGTTTGCCAGTTTATGCTCTCTGTGCCTTATTTTCTTTGCTGTATTGGTAAGGACTACAAATGCCCTGCTTGCTTTCCTTCATCCCATTATATTATTTAATGGTTATCTGTGTACATATATCTCAAAAATATCATCACCAAATGATTCATCTACAAATTGTTTGTTGTTTTCTTTTTAAACAAACCCAGAAGAAATATTAATTTCTGGACGGATGATCTAGTTAAAGTCACTCTAGCTTCAAGATGGTCCAGTGATTAGATCACTAATCTTTGACTGTGAAGACTCAGGCTCACGTCCATACTCCACCATTTAATTCTTGTGTCATCTTATGTTAAACCGCTTTTCTTTTCCTTATCTCATGGTGTTCCACTAAAAACACTTATTGCTGTCATTGCAGCTGTTGTGTCTGCTTACTCTGGGCTGATATGGAAACATTCCCAGACCAGATGGCAGTATAGATCCTTTAGAGCCATGAGTGACTGCAACCAAGTGACTATTTCAGCATATGAGAGGGAGCACAGGAAGTTGTTAGCCTTAGAATCATAGAAGTGTAGAACTGGAAGGGACCTTGATAGGTCATCTAGTCCAGTCCTCTGCACTCAAGGCAGAAATAAGTGACCAGACAGCAAACGTGAAAAATCAGGACAGGAGGTGGGAGGTAATAGGAGCCTATATAGGAAAAAGACCCCAAAACCGGGACTGTCCCTATAAAATTGGGACATCTGGTCACCCTTTAAGATAACAGCTTAGTACCTGTTTTGAAGCTGGTGTGGAAGGCAAGGACAGACATTCCTACATGCATGTACACATATTCCCCCTTAGAAGCAGGAAGCTCCTGACCATTCATTTGTGAGTTATGTCAGGGGTACAAAATTGGCAGGCATTTTGAGCACCACTCAGATCTAGTCCAGCCCTGCAGAGACAAGATACAACTGCCAATGGTAACATGTCCTAGGTTCAATCTCAATACAGTTTCTTGTAACTTTACAGAAGTCAGCAGGACTGAGACTGGGGGAAAACACCATAGAGGAGCAATCACAGACTGGAATCCAAATGTCTTTAGGAGGTGTACTGCATCATGGAACCAGAGACAGTGTGTTGGCCTATCAGCTACAGTAATTGTCAAGTTTTTTTGTTTTGTTTTGTTTTCCCTTTCTTATTTGACCTTGTGTACATGCTTAATAGTGTAGATTCTGAAACAACTGATTATGTAGTACAACTGTTTTATTTAAATTATCAATATATTATCCAGGGTGAGTCTACATAAAAGTAGAAGATCTCCGATTGTCAGAAGTCCCAATGCCTGTATTGATTTTGTAAGGTTACATATTTCAGGTTTAGGCCTTGTGTTACATTCTTCATTTTAAAGGAAAATGACAAATCTCTAGTTAGTAATGTTAGTCTATCTAGGGTGTATTGTAACTGCTGTGCTTAATGGTTTATCTTTGGAGTGATATTCATAAAAAGGAATTTGAAATTATTAACTGTGTGCATGTGTCTTATGGTAAAAACTAATACTGGATTCCTAAGAAGAGAAAAAGTGAATTTCTACTTGTAGTATTTAGAGAGTTACTAAAGAAAATCCACCTGTAGTCTCTTGCAAGGATAGGAATTCCTGGTCTGTGCAAATACTCTAAGTCAGATAGAGGGATTAACTAGCACTGAATTGGTAAAGAAATTGATTTACCCCTCCTCTACGTAGGTTATAACCCTAGGCAAGTTATTGGTCTCTACATGTCTCAGTTCTGCATTTGTAAATTAAGGCCTCTAGCATTTCCCTACCTCATTGGGTGTGGGAGGATAAATACATTAAAGGATGGTGAGGCGCTAGGGTTACAGGGGGGCAAATAAGTGCCTTAGATAGATTCATTCCTACTAGTCTAAGCTATTAGGATGTACCTTTTTGAAAGGATGTTTTCTAACTTCACTTCAGTCAAACACACCAACCACTTCACCATTGTTCTATCAATCAGACTCATGGCCCATCTTTATTCACCCTCAGAGACGTCTGTGTCAGATTTATCCAAGTCCAAAACAAAGTTGGGTTCTAACTGTCAGCCTTCTTTTAGCCTATTCTCTGAAAACCAGGCTGTTGGGTTCTTTATATATTATGTATTTACTTTTGTTTCAGATTGTACCATCACCACCCAGAACAAACACAGGTTTTTGATTCAGCACTTAGCTGAGATTGCTGTGTTGGTCAGGCAACAGGCAGAACAGAATTCAGCTAGCTTTCTTTGACATCTTTTATGATTTTGATTTGCTGACAGCAGCAGGAAAAAAAACAAACCGTATGGAAATGATTAGTATATAGGAATTAGAATACGCATACAGATTAGATACAAACTATACCAGCAGCAAGTATATGCCATAGCAAAAGACTGATCTTAAGGGAAATCATGTACAAGACCCCATGAGTTCTAGTCTTACCTCTTCTAAATCTCTTATGTGCGACCTAGAGCCAATCACTTAACCTGAATTTCTCCACCTGTAAAATTAGCTACTTCAGAGAGTTTTGTGAAGTTCAGTTCATTGATATTTAGAGCAGATCAAAAGATGTTGAATAAAAACATTTCTGTCATAAAATGGCCCTTTTCAAAAATGGAAATTTTAATAAGTTTTGCTTCCCCCCCAGCTCCCATTTTTTTTAACAAAACTTGAAATTGAAAAAAGGTACAAAAACTGAAAAAAATCCCTTTTTGTTTCTTTTTTTCTTTTTCAGTGGCAAAATGGGGGAAAAAAGAGTAAAAGGATGGAAAGAAGGAAAATCGGAGAAAAGAGGGTGAAAAAATGAAACATTTTCTAAACTAAACAATTTCTAAACTCCCCCAGACAAACTGACCATGCAAGTCCTCCATGTGGAGAACTCTTTTTGAAGTCCATGGACCTTAGGAAATGGTCACAATTATTGTCAGGTCAGGGATGAATATAAGCTTCATTTTATTTTAAGTCAGTCTGTTGAAAGATGCCACACTGACCTCTGAATGATTCCATTCTTCCTCAGAAAATATAATGGCCCCTTCTGGCTTTAGAATCTATGAAGAACAGACTCACTGGCTTATACTGCTCCTGCACTTTGCTTCACTGTGACCTCTTAATGAGGGGAGTTTTGTCTCCTTACCCCTTCTCCTGAGGAGCTTACCACCCATGATAGTGTTTTTTGTAACACAGACAAATGGTCATTAATAACTTGACAGCAGCCCACCTAAGAATCTTCAAATATAAAAGTGGTGTGTAGTCATTGCTGGATTTGAATCAGTGGCCTAGAGGTGAAAGGATCTGTAGCCTATCACTCAGGTGAGCTTCTTTTTTCAATGGAGATATTTCATAATCTGCTATTTGGATTTAAACTAAATTACCTTGACAATGAAATTCAGTCACAGGTGTTAACATCAAGGACAGAAGTTACAGTGCTTGAAAAAAATAATAAAGAAGGTCAGCGTTTCAATTCCGTTACAATGATATAAATGTGGAGTTACTCCACTACAGTCAACAGAACATCTCCTGGACTATATGCCATGCAGCTGAGGCCAGAGTCTTACCCTCAGAGTGTTAAATTAACAAATGGTGAAAAACCCAAGTGTTGCCTGCTGCCCTCTCTCAATGATCACTTGCTCTCCGATGCCAAAACATACAGAACATTGAACACTGAATAGATTTTCTAAATAGAAAGATTCCATACAGCACAGCATAGCAGAAGCAAGTCACTGTAGATCCAGAAGGCATACGTACAAGAAAGAGGGGAAGTAAAGCCCTAATTCCAAAACCGTGAACACGGGGAAACAATAAGTTAACTTGCTGACATTCTTCATTTAATGGTGGAAAAGGTTTTTGCAGAAGACAGAATTGAGAAGGACGTATTCATTGCACTGTCAAGGCAAAACTCATTCAGTAGAAAAATAGGTAGTATGGCCAATGAACAAATAACAAAATGGAGTCTTTTCCCCACTTTTCCTGCTTATCCTGCCCCCCCTTAAGGACATTGGAAGAGCAATAGAACACTCTCTTCCCCCCAAAAATATTAGCTTTGAAGACATAATGGCCTTAGACATTTTCACAGCCTGATATGAATCCATACACCCTCCCCTCAAAATCTTATTGAATACCCACAAAAATGAAAGGATACTATTATATCATAACTATGGCTTTAGGATATATATATATATAACGACTAAGAGTTATCACAATTCCATCTCAGAGGAAAGGCAAAGCCGTCTCAGCACCTTGCAGCATCAGATCCTAAGGGTAGAATAGGTGGCTGGGGAAATTATTATTTTGGAAGAGGAAGTAGCCAGAAAAAAAATATTAGCAAGAGAATGAGCTCTGGGGAAGGGTGCTGAAGAATTATAATTTTATTATCATTACCCCTGTGTTCAAACTCTAGAGTGATTTGAAACCCCAAACCGGCGAGTTCAATGGGACTTCAGCCATTCACGTCAGCTGAGGAGCTGACTTGCTATGGATAGTTCATGAGCAATTCATAGGCTGAAATGTGGTTGCATAAACAATTTGTCAAACAAGTTGGAATAACAAATAATATATAAAATATATGTATACAAAATATTTTTTTTCTGAAAAATCCTCCCATTTATTAGAATGATTACATTATTATATTAGTGTGTAAGGTTCCCAAGAGCATGGCTGTATTAGGCACTGTTCAAATACAGAACTAAAAGATGGCTCAGCCCCAAAGCACTTGCAATTTAAGTGTGAGACTTTGAAGCCAATGAGAGTTTTGCAATTGACTTCAATAAAGCCAAGATTTCCCTCAGCGAGGGATAGAAAGACAGACTGGGAAGCACAAGGTCACAATGAGATTGATTATTACCAAACAATGAGATAATTTACAAAGATTAATTAAGCTTCTTTCTCTCCTTTTGTGAGATAGTAAATAGTATTACAGCTGTTTTAAACATGGGTAAACTGAGTCACAGCAAAGTTTAGTGACATTTTGCCAACCAGGGGTCACACAGCAAGTTAGTTACATAGCTGGGAATAGGACCCAGGAGTTCTGCAGCTCAGTTTATTGTTTTAACCAATAGACATCTTTCCCCTCCCATATATTTAAGCAGAGCCAATATTGTTTGTAAAAGACAAGATCAATTGTGCTTCAGGAAAACAAACAAATAAACAAACAGTTAATACACAGTAGGCCAAATTATCAGGTAGTGTAAATCAGGATATCTCCTCTGATTTCAGTGGTGCTATATCAAATTACACAGCAGAGAATCTGGCTCATTATTTTTTATAACAACAGTTTGGGATCTGATTCTGACCTAAACACCAGGTTTACACCAATATGACTCCAGTGCAAATGAGATCAGAATCTGACTCACTGTTCTCCATTGGATCCACTTAATGAGCTGCTTACTGAAATCCAAACAAAACAACTACAGCTCAAGTCTCATGATGAGAAGCATGTTCTTTTTGCTGTAAAAAATTTAGCAAAGTGGGCATGTGTGGTATCGTCTTGCCTCAGTGAAAGCATTAAAGAGAAAGTTGTGCTGCTGTTCCCACCACACATACATATTAGCTACTTGTTTATTCTCCTTTTTACTTAAAATTCAAAAGAATGCCGGTCTGAAAGGAGAAAGCGATTTGAAGCCAGGAAGACTCACCCCTGAGGAGATGTAGATACTATAATATGGATGAAAGTTAGTCTGATGAATATTACGCACACAATTCACGCATACAGCTTCCATATGCACGTGTACAAACACACATACATACAGAATATGAGCCCAAAAGAAGAGATGTGCATCTATTTTAAGGAAAGTTTTTCTGCATAATAAGAACATTGGACTGTGTTTACATAGCATGTTTCAAGCAAGATCCTCAGCTGGGATAAATCACTGTAGCTCCACTGAAATCAATTTAGTTATGAAGATATCTCGATAGATAGATAGATAGATATAAGCTGAAGATCTGGCCTGTAAGTTTTGACTTGTGCACTAGCCACTAAATTAAGTTATAAACTTCAAAGCCACTAAGCTTCACCTGAGCTTTGTCTTAGCCTCCCCTGATAGCATCCTGCATGCCCGTGTACTTGATAGATATTTCCTCTTTTTAAGATTTATTTGGTTCATTTTGCTACATTGTGAGATGTCATTGAATCAAAAGGCCCAACCATTTAGTGATTGCCCAGGCAAAGCCAGTATTGCCAACCACAAGTGCTCAAAAAACAAGCCCCTCAAAATCCTGAGATTGGTTTTAAAATCATGAGATTAGTTAGTTTCTGAACCCGTAGGGGTGACACTTGGTGATTTACTCCACAACTAAAAAGTATAAAAATACTTGTGTCAAAACAAAGCTAAAATTTTCATGTAATCACTTGACTATACAGCAGGGACTTTAACAAAAAGCTCCAAATATTGCAAGATTCATGATGAAGTCACCAGAGTCAGCAACAGCTCTCAGCAAAGTCAGCGGGATTTGTGCCTGAATACGAACTGAAGGATCACCTTCACAAGAGTTATGGAGAGGACTTAGGGGCCAGATCTCTAGCTGGGGTAAACTGACATCACTCCACGGAAGTCAGTTTACACCAGCTGAGAATCTGCTCCCTTCTGTATTTCACCTAGTCTATTCTTCACAGTGCAAGATTGCAGCCTACACAGCCCATCAGTGGAATGCAGCAGGAATCACTTTATAGAGGCTTTTGTACATTTGCAGCTCAAGGCAGAGTGCCCTTGCAAGCCTGAATGAACAGTCCACTACCACAAGTCATTTGTACTAGCTTCTGAATCAGCAGTAAATTCTGCACACACACACATTGCTGTGCAAACAATAATAATAAAAAAAGAGCAATTTTCATTTCTCTGCTGCGTAGACAATATTCCGAAGAACGAACTATATGGTTCGGAGATAGATTATTAGCTGTTGCTATTCAAGTACAGAATTATTGCTAAAAGCAGGGAAGGGGCTTGCCAGTGCCACACAGTTCCAAACTGGACAGTCCATTCGGATGCAAGGCTGGGTAGATGGAGCTGAGTATCTCTTTGAATTTCCCTGCATTTGATGTTCCCTCCTGATACATTTAAAGCAATTTGCAACTAATACTTTTCTTTTCTTTCTTGCTTATCTCAAAGGTGAAGGGATTTGTGGTGCTCAGTGGTAATTATTGTAATCTGCACGGCTGCCTTTCTCTAAGCCTGTTTCTTACAAATGGCTCCTGTACTCAAGCATCTGTGCTCCATCAAACCCTCCCCTCCATTCTCTGCTCTTAATCCTGCACATCACTGTCCATATTCCCCAAAACACAGACTGCTAGAAAGAGAAAAGGTCTAACATATATATTGACTTATGTAGTGCACGAGCAATGGATACAGCTCTGGGTGAGAATTCAGCTTACTTTCCACCTGGCACAGACTCCTTGTGTGAGCAGAGCAAGTCACTTCTTTCTCCTTTGTGAAATCTAGGCTCTACTAGGCTTTGCCATTGATTTTCAGGGCACCCTGTCTTTAGATCCTGTAGCAGAGTGCTGGTGCAAAGACACCTAATTAGCCCCTGCTCAGCCAGCCCCAATCAGGGGAAATAGATTGGGGCTGGGGAGAGGTCTGGTGCCTGGCCGTTAGAACTGGCTGCACCTGTAGGCCTGAGGGTTCAAAGGGATAAAGGCTGGCTGGCAGCCAGAAGGAGGGAGATGGCCAGGGGAAGGTCAGTCTCCAGGCTGAGGGCACACTCTGTGTAGGAGAGGAGATTGTCAGGCCTGAAAGCTCTGTATATAGTATATCACTGGTGGTGGAAGAACCTGTGTAAATAAAGCCACGGGTGCTGCAGAACTAGAAGCCTCTCTGAGCTTTATTGGAGCAGCAAGTAGACCATAGGAAGAGGGGTGGGCAGAGGGCCTGTTACAAGTGGGGACTTATCCGGGATCTAGTGCCAAAGGCACAGTTTGGTGACCCAGCAATGGAGAGAACCCAGCAGTGGCTCACCGAGCAACAGACAGAGATGCAGAAAACACTGCAGTCCTTCCAGCACTCCCACCAGCTGGAGAGGTAGGCTCTACTCACTTGGCAGGCAGAGCAGTAGAAGGCCCTACAGGACTTCATCAAGGAGCAATTGACTGCGCAGCAGCAGCTCCTGCAAAAGCTAGTGAGTTCTGCTGGGGGAGATGGCATCAGGGCCCCAGGCCTCAGCCTCTGTGAGATGGCCCCAGCTGATGACCCTGATGCCTTTTTGGGTACCTTCGAGTGGGTGGCCCTGGGCATGGGATGGGACCAGACAACCTGGGCCCTACAGGTGGCCCCCTATCTTGCTGGGGAGGCACAGGCTGCTTATATGTTCGTGACGGACGCCCAAGCCAGGGACTATGCTACACTGAAGGCAGCGATTTTGGACCGCCTCGGGCTTTCGGCCGAGAAGTATCAGCAAAAGTTTCGGACAGCCCGATGGGCAGGGGGCGTGCGACCCTGGGCCTTTGCTCAAAAATTAACAGACTGGGCAACATGATGGTTGATGTCTGATACCCACACCATGGGACAGATAATGGATCAAGTGATCCTTGAACACTTTATCTCGTGCCTCCCCGATAGCGTGCGGGTTTGGGTGCAGCGACATCAGCCGGCCACCCGAGAAGCCACCATGCAGAGAACGGAGTATGCAGAGGCTGACTTCCCACAGAGGGAGCATCAAGCCCCGTGGAACACAGAGGGGGGCAGAAAACCCTGTGACCACGCTGGGATGAAGCCGGTAGACAGACGACGGGAGGAGCCCCACGGGACCGCTAGCCACCTGGGGCAGCTTGTACGCTGGCAATGTGGACAGCTGGGACATAAAAGTCAGGACTGCCTGGTGATGGAGTGTGGGGCAGCTGAATTTTGTGGATGAGCTAAGATTGGGGGGGTGAAAAAAGAGGCGCAGGTTGGCCACTGTCCTGGTTCGGGTGGGAGAAAGGCCTCAGAGGGGTCCAGTGGATACGGCCTCTGCTCGCTTCCTTATACAGCGGCGATTAGTGAAGCCGCATTGGCTTATCCCTGGGGAGCAGATGTTAGTAGAATGCATCCACAGGGATAGGGAATATTGTCCCATGGGCCAAGTACCCCTTGAAATGCAAGAGCGGTTTATCTGGATGTGGGTGGGGTAATAGAAGGGTTGGCTTACCCTGTGGTCCTGGGGCTGGACTGGCCCCCTCCCCAAAAGGGGAGAGACACCACGGAGAAGGGATCATTGAAGAAAAGGGGAAGAGAACCCTGGAAAGAGGGGGCAAGACCCTGGTGGAGGTGGACCCAGAGCAAGGGAAGGCCCCACAACCTCCCAGGGGAAAAGCCGAGCATCCTAGACAAGCAAGCCAAAATAGGGAGCCTGAGGGAGTAACCAATGATCAAAGGGAGCTTCCCAGGCAGGGCCACCTGGGGGAGGCAACCCCAGGGAGGGTAGAAGAAACCCAACAGGGGAGGCCTAACATCAAAGGGATTGAGGGACTGGACCAGAGACGGGGGCCGACTTGGGGAAGCAGGCTGCGAGTCGTCACCCCCACTAGAAAAGGAAAAGGAGCCTCCGGGGCCGCCGGCCCAACCGTGTGACTGGTGTGAGGACCTCTGGGTGAGCGTGGACCTGTGGGGTGCCCTACTCAATGCACCTTTTGTGGGTGGGGTGTGCCAAAGCCCCATGGGGTTGTGCCTGGGGATCCCTCAGCTAAGCAAGGGGACCAGCATCAGAGTAAAATCCCTGGCCGAGGAAAGCGAGGCCAAGAAAGATCAGGCCTGGCAGCAGCTTGAGGGGAGGTGTGTAGCAGGGTGCTGGTGCAAAGCACCTAATTAGCCCCTGCTCAGCCAGCCCCAATCAGGGGAAATAGATTGGGGCTGGCGAGAAGTCTGGTGCCTGGCCGTTAGAACTGGCTGCACCTGTGGGCCTGAGGGTCCAAGGTCTATAAAGGCTGGCTGGCAGCCAGAAGAAGGGGGAATGGCTAGGGGAAAGTCAGTCTCCAGGCTCAGGGGAGACTGTGTGTGGAAGAGGCGATTGTAAGGCCTGGGAACTCTGTATATAGTATATCACTGGTGGTGGGAGAACATGTGTAAATAAAGCCACAGATGCTGCAGAACTAGAAGCCTCTCTGAGCTTTAGTGGGGCAGCCAGTGGACCACAGGAAGAGGGGTGGGCAGAGGACCTGTTACAGATCCCCTGCTATAAAATGAGGATGAGCATGGTAATACATATTTTTCTCCCATCCTTTCTCTGCCTCGTTGATTTATACTGTAAGCTTGTGGGGGTAGGGACTGGTTCTTGCTATGTATTTGTATAGTGCCGACACAACGGGGCCCTGATCCTGGCTGGAGTGTTTAAGTGTTTCTGAGGGATAGCTCAGTGGTTTGAGCATTGGCCTGCTAAATCCAGGGTTGTTAGTTCAATCCTTGAGGGAGCCACTTAGGGATCTGGGGCAAAAATCAGTATTTGGTCCTGCTAGTGAAGGCAGGGGGCTGGACTCAATGACCTTTCAAGGTCTCTTCCAGTTCTAGGAGATTGGTATATCTCTTATTATTAAATATAAATGATTACAATCATAATAAATGCCTATGGTTGCATTTTTATGAATGAAAAAATAAAGATGGGTAGATGTGATTTGTTAATTAATATTCCAAGGGGAAGGGAGGCGGAAGTTCCATATCCTGATGAAGGATTCTATTGATCTAGTAAACATTTGGGACGAGATCCCAGCATCCATAAGGTAGCCAACTTGGTCAGCTGGGGACTGGCCTTCATGGCTCCAGTATAGAGGTGTATTTGGAATATGAGCAGAACACTGATGCACTCCAGTAAATCTCCAGCTGCATAATTTAAAGTAGCCCTAAGGCTGCTCTTAGTTAGCTCAGGAGTTAAATTGTCCCCTGACAGCCCCAAGGATCACAAGAGAACAAAGGTGACATAAATCTACTTTACTCCCCAAGACCCTTGCTGGGTCCTGTGCCACGTCCAGCTCAGCCAGAAGACAAGAGCTTAATTCTGCTGTAGTTTACACCAGTGTCAACCAGGAGTAACCCAACTGAAGACAATGGAATTATGTTGATGCAAAATCATTGCAGTGTTTCCATGGGCTTAAGTATATTTGTATTTAACCACATACTTAAGTATTTAAAGTACTCTACATACTTGCACTTAAGCATTTAAAAACAACTACCAAGTACAGAAAATGTAAAGTACATTTCAAAGGTACTTAAAGCATAAGGAACTTTATCATCTCTGAGTACTTTTTCAGAAGAGTTTTCTGAAACCATCACATGCCTCCAACTGTCCCAGACTCTGGCTGGACCCTGAACCCACTGTTCCATCTTGGGAGTTTCAGACCCTGAGTTTTGACTAGCAGTGTTTTTTTCCTGTTTGCTCTGCTATTGCAGTGCCTGGGGGTGGGGGTTAGAAGCCCCTCTCCTTCACTTTTGATTGCTCACTGCAACTGGCAGTGAGATGACTCACTACCCAGCCCCGCCCTGCCTCACTCAGTGGAGAGGTGATTCAGAGTTGTTTTCAGGACCGGAAGTGAGGATGATGTTTATATTATTTAGGTAGTTGTCTATATATTGACCAGACAATTGCAGAGATAATGGAAGTTGGAAGTAATTATGCTCATATTTGTACTTTTACTTACACATACCTAAGCACTATTTCAGCAGCATACTTATATTTAGAAGTACTTCTGTGATAGTGTACTTAATACTTATGCTTAAGTCCTTTTAGTCACTACTTCTGGCAACTCTGAAACATTGTAAGGTAGATCAGAATCAGGCACAGACACATAGTACAGCATATCTTTGAAAGTCTTGTGGTTTATACTTGATACCATTATTGTAGAACTGGTCTGCAATATCTCCATAGTTAAAAATAAAAGTAAGATCCTAGTCTAAACTTTCCTTTCAACCCAACTATAACTTAACTAAGAAGTTTTTATTTTGGCCAGAAAACTGTTGTCTTCTCAACCCAAAGGTGAATTTGTCCAATCAATTGAATTTTGTATTGGTTACTCCAGAATCGCTTGGTTCAGCATCGTACAAGGGTAACTCAGTCAAATTTCGGGTGCACACTTAAAAATAATGGGCGCAACCCTGCAAGATGTTGAGACCTTGCTGTGACTTAGCAAACACTGTCCTGTTTAACCTTTGATCATCATGCAAGTCTGAAGCAGAAGCCTCTATGATTTGGTGCATATATTTCACACAAGTATAATGGAATCCAGAAATGTGGCTGGGTGACAAGAGTTGGAAATAGTGTGTGAGAGAGGGCTCAAAATAATATTGCTGTTCGAAACACAGAATTTCCATTCTGTGATAAATGTTGACATTTCCAAATTTCCTTTCATCACAAATCAGAGTGAAATTTCAGAATCTTGAAATTTCCCAAGAAATGAAATTTTGAAAAAAAACACATTTTGGAAAGAATGAAATTACTTTATTGAAATGAAATATCTCCATAAAGGTTAAAGTGCTTTGTTTTGACATTATCATTTCAATGTTACTATATAATATAATCAAAATGAAGGGCTTTGTCCTTATTGAAATGAAACAGTTTTATAATTTTTCATTCAAGTTCGAGACAAAAATCAGTATATTCCAGAAAAATATTTTCATTTTGTCACAGAAGCATTTGCTGACAGAAAACTGCTTTGTCAGAGTTTTTTTTAACCAACTCCAATAGGTAGAGGGATAGATAACTAGGTATGCCTTGTTTGTTAAAGTGCATTGGGATCTTTCAAGTTTTATGAAAGTTATCCTATGCCTTCACTTATTGATGGCAAATCTGTCTTTATTCTACAATAGCAAAGATACCAAAAGTTTACACGGTCTCTCAGGTTGCCCTTGCGAATAATCATGCACATACAATGTCTTCCTAGTCTTTATCTGCACCGTCATTAGACACTCAAGAACAAATGAGATAAGATGTTAATGGGAATGAAGTAGCTTATGCATGCGCAATGAGCCAGATTGGTGTCATTTCTGGTCCTTCTGTGATATTGGTTTGATGCCTTGATACCTATGTCTTATCTTCATTTCAAAATTATGGGCCTCACTAATTCCTGCAGCTGTACTGACTTCATGAGACTTACACCAGGGATGGATTTGGCCCTGTGTTCCTCAACAGCTCATAGTAGCCTAGAAAAGTGCTGTGGTATTCTTTGCAATTACAAACCCTCAATCACCATCCAGGATTTATCATGCCCTGGTATCACATCTCTCACTGCCATCGACTGGGGAGCGGATAGGGAGAGAGAGTTCATTATGGTTAGTTTATCTCTGCAGGCAGGACGCTTCTGAGGACTGAACAGAAAATGTGCTCCATCTCAGCAGCGGCCTGATAAAAACCTTGTCATCTGCAGTTTTCCTTTCAGAATTTGGGAGCATTTCATCTAAATCATCACTCTTTGGGCAGTCCTGTGTGAATCATAATCTGCGCTGATACCACTATCAGTGGAAGTGGCGCTGTCAACATTTATGTCAATGCTGAGGTTGTAATTTCTTGACAGTAATGTTCCTCACTTGATATAACACTCTCTGTTCAACCTGACGGAAGCTCCTGCTCTGTGCTATCTGGCTGAGACAGTCTCAGGCTATCCATGCTTTTGAGCAGTTGAGCAGTCACATGCTGACCCCTTGCCACATGCTTTGGGTCTGCTGAAATGTCTATACTTATTTCAGGGGAACAATACACTCAAGAATGCTTGCAAGAAATAGCTTCAGAGTTCCTTTGTACTGAGATTACTTGCTAGCTCTCACTGCTGTTTGTCCACAGCTATTCTTAAGGGCAGGATCTGGAAATTCATATACATATTAATCAGGCTTTTATGAGATTTCAGTGTAGACGTGCAATGAAAAGGAGTTACCATAAAAAAGAAATCTCTCAACCAAAGTCCCATGCCCATTCCCATGCACTCCCCCTTTAACCTCATACACACCTCTCTATCTATATATCTACATTTTGAACAATCACTTCCGTCACTGGATCTTCACTTCAGACACCACATTCTACAATGAACCCATATCACTTCCAGTACAGGGGCAACAGCACTGTGACAAGGGGTAAAAGAGTGTTGGCATGTAAGGGGTTATCACTTTCCATCCTAACTCTGAACTGTGTGGGCTAATAAATGCAAAAGGCAAGGTATTGCAATGGAGACAGCCATAGGAGAAGGATGTGTCCTTTATCCTCCCAAACAGCTAAAGCTGGAAAGGCCTGAGTGGGTTATTAGCCAGTAGTTTGAGTTGATTTGTCCTGTTTGAGTTATGTTTTTGGAAATACCTCAAGCTCTGAGGAAAAAGATAGGATGCTAATTTACGTACTCTGTGCTAGGTGATAATATGAAAGGACTCCATGCTTATAAAGCTAACCTGGTTACTCATTAAGAAAACTATTTAGAGAGATATTACAACTGTAGCTAGCATGTTAGTCATGTGCTTACCAACTGACTCCTTAGCGTCTGCTCCATACTTACACCCTGAAAGCTCTGCTCCTCCCTCCATGCTGCGTCTTTCCTTTTAACAAATGTTGTTGGTTCTCTTGTGCAGGTGTTCACTGACTTGCTGGGGCCAGAGGTCTCTAATATGAAGGCCATATCCCCTGGGGCATGGCCTTTACTGCCACTCTATTACAGCTTGTTAGGTCTCAGAGTCCTTCAAATGTGCTGATCTTTGAACCAGGCTCCCACTTCTTGTTTGTTTTATTGCTGTTGGAGGAAGATTTTCTTCCACTCTTCCTCTGTATTCATTCTGTAGGATGGTGCACTGTTGATCCTTTGTATAGCTCATCAACTCCCTTTCTTCTGACTCTGCTACATCAGACCAGTTGATGCTCTTCTAATGTCTTCCTGGTCCTGGCCTTTGCCCCCTCTGTCAGGGTGTGCCGGCCATCTGCTACTACTCCAGATTTGGTTCTCTCCATTGCTGTCCTGAGTCTATAGGTACCTCTTATGATCTGTGTCCCATTGCAGCTCAGGCTGTTGCCTTTTGCCATTGCTTTGTGTGGCTATTTGATGGACCCAGACTGATCACCTGTGGGTAGTGGTCACAGATCCTTGGTTGTAATGAGGCCCTACTTCACTTAACATACAGCATAACATAATTGGAGATATACCAATCGCCTAGAACTGGAAGGGACCTTGAAAAGTCCTTGAGTCCAGCCCCCTGCCTTCACTAGCAGGACCAGTTTTTACCCCAGAGCCCTAAGTGGTCCCTTCAAGGATTGAGCTCACAACCATGGGTTTAGCAGGCCAATGCTCAAACTACTGAGCTATCCCTCCCCCTCTTGCCTGTCTCTTGCTTATGACCTTGTTGTTTTTCCACCACTGGACTGCAATGGACAAGAATCATAGAAACATAGGCCTCAAAGGGACCTCAAGAGGTCATCTAGTCCATCCTTCCATGCTGAGACAGGGTCAGGTATTGCTCATGGGAATCATAGTCTTGGCTCTTCAACACATCAGTCTCAGGGCCTGCCTAATATTTGGTCGCTGATAGGGTTTCTTGTGATCATCCACTATTGCCAGGTAGGGATACTTTTCCTTTTCCTTTTTCTTTTTCTTTCTTTTCTTTTTTTAACTTGCTATCAGTCTCTTGGGTGACTTTACTTTCGAATCAGCCTTCTTGTTGCTTTGTGGTTACTCAAGGGAATAATAATTATAATACACAATTAAATGAGGGTAATACAATTAATACCAATCAACATGGGTTTAGGAAAAATAGATCCTGTCAAACAACTTGATATTATTTTTTTGAGATGAAAAATTGTGTTGATAAAGGTAATAGCGTTGATACAATATACTTAGACATGTGTAAGGCATTTGCCTCGGTATTGCATGACATTTTGATAAAAAAATTAGCAAGATACAAAGTTAATATGGCACAAATTAAATGGATAAAAACATTGTCAGACTGATCGTTCTAAAGATGTAATTGTAAAAACAGAGAATCATCACTGAGCAGGTGTATTTCTAGAGGTGACTACAGTTCTTCGCCCTATGCTGTTTAATATTTGCAGATGACACAAATTGGGGGAGTGCTAAATAAAGAAGAGGACAGGTCACTGATTCAGAGCAATCTGGATCACTTGGTAAGCTGGGCTCAAGCAAACAATATGCATTTTAATATGGCTAAATGCAAATGTATATCTCTAAGAAAAAAGAATGCAGGCCATACTTACAGGATGGGGAACTCTATCCTGGGAAGCAGTGACTCTGAAAAAGATTTGTGGGTCATGGTTGATAATCAGTTGTGCTGTCAGTGTGACACTTTGGCCAAAAGGCTAATATTCCCATTTGGTGCTGACTTGTTTGAATTCTGCTTCCATTCATTGTGGCCTGGTGTATGAGCACAGCATGTCAGGTAGGCCATACCCTGCAAAATGCACCTTCAGTTTCCTGATCACAGTTCTTGCTTGTGAGGACTCCAGATAGTCCAGCTCCCAGAAATTTGATTAGTAACCTACTGTGACAAAGTCGTTCCATTCATGAGAACTGACCAGGGCTGTTTAGACCTTTTCACAGCATCAGGGAGGGATTCCATGAGGCTGTATAGTTTCCCTTGTTGCTGATCACTAAACTATTTGACAGAGTCTTGCTGTGCCATGTATGGTCTCAGCTGAGCATTCATGCCTCACCAATAGATGCACTCCCTGGCTCACCTCAGACATGTCTCTGTCTGATACATATGATACATGCTTCACATGTATCATGTATCCTCATGGTGTCAAGTCTTAAATCTGCTGGGATTACTGCTCAGTCCCCTTAAAACAAAATCCCATTTTGCTCATACAGCTTGTCCCTCACCTTGTAGTAGGGGGTAACCTCCTTTGACAATTTCTTCTTGGTATCTGACCAATCCTGGAGTATGGATTGTTTTGCTACCTATAGCATCCTATCCTTTTTAGTGTTTTATAGATTGCTTAGAGCCTCTCATCAAAGATGTGAAGATATTGTAGCATCTCCTGTTCCACAGAGCCATCTGTGTCGTACTGTGAAAGGTATACCCAGCTCAGTGCATCTGTCACAAATAGGGACTTTCCTAGCTTATCTTCACAGCAAAACACTGGAGTCCCAATAACATGTATTTTGGTTGCACTCAGTAGTGGATTCTTTATGATGGTTTCTAATGGCCTGTGAGTGACTGCATGTCCACTTTGTGTCCAAAAGCAAGCTGATGGAATCACTCCATTCAAAAGAGCACAGTCAGTAGCTCCTTTTCTCTCTGAGTCTGTTTGCCTTCTGTATCTATCAGGGGTCTACTAGCAAATGCCCTGGGGCACTGGCATTGCATCAGTATTGTGCCTAGACCTCTTTCTGCAACATCACCCTGAAGCTCTAGCTGCTCCATCGGCTTGCAGTGCTTGAGGACTTGTGCCTCCCTTATGATTTACTTTACTTTACCATTCCCACGCTGCATAATTTTGTGCTATCTGCCCTCAAGGGTTCACAGGCTTCTGATTGGTGTGCACTACATCTAGAAAGATAATTGGCCATTCCTACAAATCATTGGACTCCCTTCACATCCTTTGGTCTTGGCATTTCCTTAACGGCTCTCAGCTTCTCACGGTCTGACGATGGTCCATCAAGAGTTGTCAGATATCCAAAGCAGCAGTCCTCAGTTCTCTTCAGCTAACCTGTGTTCAGTCTAATATTCCACACCCAGCACTTATTTAGGAATTGTCACTGCTTAGTAGCATGACCTTGATTGCCTCTAACCTGACTTCTCCTCCTTCTACATCAGCTATAATCTTGATGCATGGGGATCGTTGAAGTGCTTAGATCATTTACATTGAACTGTCTCTGGGGCGGGGCTGACATCCATTCTTACCCAATGGTACTGGCAAAAAGGCATGGTAAGGTTGTCAGGTGGCTGGATGGCTCATCTAGCTCAATATGCCAGAACTTATTATTGACATATAATTATCCAAACTGGAATTTAGCCTGGACACTTGTGCGATCAAATTTCTCTGTACCAAAAGTATCATGTGTTCTTTAAAGGCCACAAGTTGTCAAGAATTCTGTGATATGGGTTATCCAAATTTCCCATTCATATTCCAGCAAATGAGTCTAGGCAAATGCCATAAATGTTCACAAAAATAAAATTTAAAGAGAATATTTATAGAAAGAATATTCTAAATCTGCAATCAGGAGACATTTCAGCTGAAGATTTTGGAAGAGTTATGCCCATCTAATCAGAGAACATACACATGTGACCTGTGTGTTCTATACAAAACATTGGATTTTTTGCTATCAGATGCTCAGTATATACACCTAACTTCAGTTGCAGAAATTACTGAGATTATCATAAGAGAACAAACAGAGTCAAGAAAATTGTGATCTATTTGCAGACAAACAGAAAACACACTGGATACATTAACTGTAAATTACTCCCTCAGCTGTAATGACCATTGCAAATCCTTCACATCCCATTACTCTGCACTGCATTCTGTCTGCTTACGCCTATGATGCATGCCCTTTTACCTGCTTGGCACTCCCCCCTTTTTATAAGCTTCTGAAATGTCTTTCATTCTCTATTTAAAAGGATTTCTTATTGCTCCTTTGTGTGCTGCCTGTCTCCTGCCATCTCGGGATCCCCTTCTAGCGGCTCCATCCGAGAGATGGCTTTCATGCCTAAATGGTGGGGTAAACTCCAGTGTAAAGACCCACTGGCTTCTATTCACGAAGACATGATTGGAAACCCAGCTGGTTTCTTGAAACTCTTATTGAAGTGTAGAAAAACTCTTCATTTTTCCCCTTCTTCTTTTAGCTGAGTTTTCTCGAGACTACAGCCAGATTCATGAAACCTTTGCTGACAAGCACAAACTCTGCATGGCTTCTATTCTGAGTAGCACTAAATAATTCTTAATGAAGCCTTCCTTTATCAGCAGGGCTCAGATCATGTAAGGAGGATTATAGACACTGAATTTGATACGAGATGACACAAATGCACTGGCTTACAGCTACTGGCTAATTTGTAGGAGATGCTGGCATTGCTTTGTCATGGAAGCTTTTAGATAGCGAGACACATTTCTTTAATTTAGTGTTTATTTGGACAGGATTTTCAATGCACTCACTGGAGAAGTGTCTGAGTGCCTCCTTGACACTAATGAAGTTTCTCTGTGAGGTAGGGAAGTGCTACTATCTCCATTTCGTAGTTGCAACAGGAGGTTTAGTGAGGTGCCCAAGGTCAAGCAGGAAGTCTCACAGTAGAGCTGGGGAGGAACCCAGATCTCTCAGTCTAGTGTGAGATCATCCTTCCACTCAATGGTACACTAGAGTAGCTAACCAGCATATCAAATTAAACTGAAGCAGTTATGATACCTAAGGCTGGCTTGTGCCTTTAAATCACAGCATTGCACATAAGGGTGCAGAGGGTGTTGTGTGTGCAGGGGGTGAAATGCAAAGAGGCCATGTTGCAGCAGGTACCTGAAGATAAATTATGGCTGACCCTTCTCTTCCCTTCCCTTCCCCTATCACCGTCTCTCCCATTCCCTGCATTACTCTTTGGACCTGAATTGGTTGTGCATTGCCAAAAATACATGGTGTCCATTGTTAAGATCTGAGCATGCACAAGAGGAGATGTCCCTACGATAATATCTACACAGCAGCTGGAGGTATAATTTTAATCTCAGGTAGATGTACCTATCCTATTTCTGATCAAGCAGGAACACTAAAAATAGAAGTGAAGCCCCAGAGGCACAAACAGCAAGATGGCCTAGCTGCCTGAGTACTGGCTAGTGTGAAACCCTAAGTATGTACTCGAGCTAGTGAATCCATCCTGCCATTCACCTTGCTGCAGCTGCACATCTATTTTTAGGGTGGTGGTTCAATTGGTCTAGTACAGGTATGGCTACCTGAGCTGGAAGTTACACCTCCTGGCTCCACTGTCATATCATCAGTCTACAAGTGTGCCCTTTTTAGACAGATATCCTGTGACTACCAGCAAGACTTGTTCAATGTGCACTGGAAAAGCCAGCAGGGGTCATTCTTTTTGTAAAAGGGGGCACCTGCACCCCTATGTCTCCAGCCACACAAGGTCCTTTGGCAGCGGAACTAGTGAAGCTGAGCTACACAAATGTAGGGAGTTGGATTAGGGTCAGCGGTGCAAGGACCCAAATTTAGCTTCATAGAGGACCCGTATATGACTGAATGTAGGAGACTGACAGGAAGAAATGTACCAAGAGGATCCTCAGCTATATGGATCATCCTATTCTCCCCAGGGCACAGTATCCACTTAACAATGCACAAATAGAGCTTTAGCCACCTGACTGTGTTCAGTTCTATCAAGTGTCTCTGCAGCCTCTCTGTGGCTCATAGGGAAGGATTCTGGGCAGGATAACCTGCACATCTGTCCATTGGCTACGCAGGTTGGGTGCTGGGCTCTAGATTTGCTCCATAGCTATGGAGAAACAATTCATAAGGTAGAACAGGGCACAGGATCTAATTATATCCAGATTTGGATGTAGTTTTTGCTTGAACTGAACTGTGAAAAGCTTCAGGTCAATGCAAGGTTACCTGTGCCAGATCAGGCACTCAGAATCAGGAAGTGAGAAAAGTTAAGGCTGCACTAACATTCACTCAGCCTCATGGCACGTTTTCTGTTCTTTTTTCCCTGACGTGCTGTAAAATGTCACATATTAGGGACTGACCCTGATCCCCCAGAAAAAAACTCTTATTGACATCAGTTGGCGAATGAGCAGCTTTTGTTCTTTTGTTTTTAGTGTAGATTGTAAAACAATACAGAACAAGCAATGAGGTCCAGAGCAATCCAAAAGTATGGAAAGGATAGTCTTGCCACCCGGATGTTGCATAAGTACTAAGGCCTTTTTTGCATTAAATACAGTTCACAGTTTGTACAATGTTAATAGGGATTTTGAAGTGATGGGAAAAAATTTGGATTATTTTCAAGGCCCCGATTAAGCAAAACATATAAGACCTAAGTGAGTCCACACACACACACACGCACACACCCCTTTCATTTGCAGCAAGTTCTGATTCCAGCTCGTACAAAGCAGCAATGCACAGACACACTTAGCTCATTACAGAACAGTTTTATCCCATCTATAGCTTGGCAGACAAAAGTATCGAGTTTTAAATCCATTAAGGGATTTAGGTGTTACCAGGCCAGAGAGCAAGAAAGGGGGAGAGTGATTATATAGCTTGATAGTTAGGACACTCACTGGAGAGATCCAGCTTCCAGTCCATGCTTCTGTGAATATTTAATAAAAAGTGGAACAGATTCAACAGGAGCGAATAACCTCAGAATGCCCGTGAACCTGGTGGGTAGGGTGCCCACCTGGGAGGTCAGAGGTCTGTCTTTATTCAAGTCTAGGGGTACGTCTACACTGCACGATTATTTCGAATTAGCTTAAACCGATATTACAAAACAGATCTAATAAAATTGGTTTAGCGCGTCCACAGTGGGATCCTGAAATCGATTGTTTGCGTCCATGGTCCAAAGCTACCATCGATTTCAGGAGCGGTGCACTGTGGGTAGCTGTTCCTCAGCTATCCCATAGTTCCCACTTCCGTGTTGAGAGCACAGTGCCTGATGGGGCAGAAAACATTGCCCCGGGTGGTGCTGGGTACAGCCTCACCCCTCCCTTTGTGAAGGCAGCAGACAACCCTTTGGCGCCTTTTTCGCGGAGTGCATTGAGCAAACGCCATAGCACAGCAATCTTTCCCTTTTTTTTTTCACGTGGTGGTGGGGGGAAATAAACTGAGGAGCTGTTCCCTGAACCACGCCAGACACTGTGTTTGAACCTACAGACATTGGGAGCTCAGCCAAGAATGCAAATAATTTTCAGAGACTGCTGTGGACTGTGGGATAGCTGGAGTCCTCAGTACCCCCTCCCTCCCTTCATGAGCGTCCATTTGAGTCTCTGGCTTCCCGTTACGCTTGTCACACAGCGCTGTGTATCCTGGAGTTTTTTATTCAAACGCTTTGGCATTTCGTGTTCTGTAACGGAGCTGCATACAACAGATTTGTCTCCCCATACAGCGATCAGACCTAGTATCTCCCGTACGGTCTATGCTGGAGCTCTTTTTCGATTTCAAACTGCATCGCCAGCCGTGCTGATCAGAGCTCCACGCTGGGCAAGCAGGAAATGTAATTCAAAAGTTCGCGGGGCTTTTCCTGTTTACCTGCCCGCTGCATCCGAGTTCAGATTGCTGTCCAGAGCGGTCAGTGCTGCACTCTGGGATGCCGCCCGGAGGCCAATAACGTCGATTTCCGTCCACACGAACCCTAATCCGAGTTATCACTATCGAATTTAGCGCTACTCCTCTCGTTTGGGAGGAGTTCCGAAATCGATTTAAGGAGCCGTTTAACTCGATATTAATGACGACGTCATGTGAACGGATACAGCGCTAAATCGGTATATCGGCCATTAAACCGATTTAAAGTCGCAGTGTAGACCTGGCCTAGGTCTCCAATGTTCAAGGGAAGTGCTCTAACCACTGGATATTAGAAGAGCACATTCTCCCTCTCCCAGATGTCTTTTGTGTATGCTAGTCATGCTCTGAGAATGTCCATGAGCTCAAACCCTGCCGGTGATTAGGTGAAGGAATGCCTAATTTGTGAATCCCACCAGAGTCTAAGTACAAGGTAGGGCTCCAAACAACTCAGCAAGTATCAGAAATTCAGTGTCTTTGTGCATGCACACCAGCAGAAATGTAGAGGACCTTAGGCACCTCTGAGGTTAGGTGGTATCTAAGCAAGGGTTTTGAGGATCTCAGGAGCACCTAAATGTTGGACTTAGGTTCCTGAAGTGTCAGTTAAGTGCCTAAGTCCCTTTGTGAATCTAGCCCTAGAAAGGTTAAATGGCATCCTTGAGGTCACACAGGGTGAAATTCAGCCCTGTGGAGTGGACACAGTAGAAGACCCGTATATCCGTTGAGTGATACTCAATTCCCATTTTGAGGGTTTAAATTGAACTGGGAAGTGGAAGAAGGCAGGCACATAGAGCATGGCTATGCCTTTCTGTATGGGGATGAATTTCTCTGATAGTGAATTGAGAGAGGACTAAATGTTCACATTCCCAGGTTCCTTCTCTAATCACCAGGGTATAACCCCCAGTTTGCATGTAAAGAAACTTGCCTCACACTCTTACTGATGTTTCCTATATTATATAAGACATAAATCTGCTGATGTGAACAGGAATACTTAGAAAGCAAGCAAACAGATAAAGGCTGAGTTTTGTTTAAAAAAAAAATAAAAATAAAAAAAGTGCCCTCATGCTAACTAACTTCAGCTGACTGGTAATAAGGGAATTAACGAGTCAGGCTTTTATATAAAGGTTAGATCACTGCTGCTCTCTGCTGTAATTAAAGATGCATTTTCTTTTTTTAAAAAAAGTGGGGGGAAAAACATCTGGACATGTACTGTACATCAGTCATCTGGGGACTCTCACAGGTGTATTTGTCAGGCTGTGGGGTATGATTCTACTGGATTCACTTTATTAATTGAGCAGGTTAGACAGCTTAGGAGATCCTTTATTTTTCCCCCTTTCCTTTTTCACCAATCTATTTTTAAACAGAGAAGAGGGGGAAAGTGCCCTTTTGGCTTTATCAAGTTATAATTAAGCAGGATGGGAGTTAGAGTCCTACAGCAATTCATAGGCCTCATATCACTGATGAGGTCAATTATCCCTGATAAGTCCTGCACTAGAAAGTATTAAGAATATGACAAATCATAACTGACTCTGAGTTCATCATCAAGTTTTATTCCTGAATTTAAAGTACTTAGAGTGTGTGTGTGTACCCTATGGCGCAGGTAGGATGATGGACTGAAGCAAGAGGATGGTTAAAAGTGACTCCAGCCCTGTAGCCCAGTAGCAGGAGCCCCTGCTGCTATGCATTATGGGCTTAACTACAAGCTTTGAGCTCCACTGAAATGTGTGAGGTAGATGGTGGATTGATGCTGGAATCCAGGAAGGTTAACTTTTGTTATCTGCATTTGACTGTTTTCTTTTTTTAAATCTAGGTTTTGTACTAAATGAGGTGCTGGCTTGCAACTGTCAAGAATGGGGCTGAACATAAATGCTAGATCCAGCCATCCACCTGTAACTTTATAATAGGTGGAAGAATATATGGATAGCTTTCAAGTTTAGAAGGGATCACTGTGATCATCTGGTCTAAATTTCTGTTTAACACAGCCCATAGATTTCACACACTGATTCCTGCATCTAGCCCAACAACATGCAGTTGCACTATTGCATTTTTTTTTAAAGAGACATCCAATCTTGATTTAAAGACTTTGAGTGCTGGAGAAGTTACATCCCCAAACTTTAAGGAGTTCAAAGTCTGGATCCAAGTTTTACAGCCAGAGCCCCTCTCTGCTGATAGGTCAGGAGTTGCTTCAAAGAACCACCCAAGTGACCATGGGTCCAATTTCCATCTCAGTTACCCCAGTATAAACAAAAAGTAGCTCCAGTGCAGGAGATTGAATTGTCCCTTTTATTCAGATCAGACCACAGATGTTTATTCACAATTATCTGACTCTGGTAGGCTGGGGAAAACAAACAAACATGAGATCAGGTTCTCTTGTGATCTATTTAGTGGCCAACTTGGTAATACCATGAGAATAGTTTGAGTCAGAACCAGAAATACCAGAAGAAAAACTATGAAATGTTTGTAGCATACACAAGAGTTAAAAATGCAGGCCTGATTCTCCGCTGCCTTGACAATTTAGATAGCCATTTATATCTCTGCAAAATGAATGGGTTTTACACCATTTTGCACAGAAGTAAATGATGCATACGGTGCAAGGCACTTGAAAATCAAAACCTACATTTTTTTTTGAACCTCTGCAAAAGCTTTGTCTTAGGAGTGAAAGTTTTCACTTGTTCTTGTTTTGTGTGTCCCATAAAGGGTGATCAGATGTCCCCATTTTATAGGGACAGTCTCATTATTTAGGGCTTTTTCTTATATAGGCTCCTATTACCCCCATCACCATCCCGATTTTTCACATTTGCTGTCTAGTCACCCTTGTCCCAGATGCACATCCATTCACTGCTTGTTACTCATCCAGGGTAAAACCTATCTCCGTGCAAATGGTCAGCACATGTCTTCTCCCCATTAAAATCCCAGTTGAGCCCTGTTGTGAGAATTTAAGGATATAAGTGATACATGCACCTTTGCCACCTCTCTTCACGGAGATGAATTTGACCCAGAGTCCATTATCTACTGCCAGTGTTTTTGCTTCTTCTCTAAAGAGATTAACAGCTGTTTAAAATAAATAAATAAATAATGGCTTGAGAATACGTTTTTCATAGAAAATGCATGACCCGAGCACAGAAAACATTATGGCTATACGAAAGACACCAGTAATCTCAAATCTCTAGTTGATGACAAAAACTATTTAGAGCCATAAAATGTGCTTACTAGGGGGCAAGTTTCAATAGGACATTGTGCTCACAATGCAGCACAAATATTGACTAGTAAAAACACTGTTTACTGCGCAAGAGATGGGAGACTCATTAGTGGCATAACAGTGCCATAAACTGGCCTCCTCCAGGGGCACAGAAGTTAGCAGCAATGAAACTGACGTCTGAGAAGGATGGCGCCATCTGTAAGTTTACACATTTTGTTGGCTTGGGGGGGAAGAAAGGCATGAAATTATTCCAAAAATCCTGATGAGAAAGTTCCTAAGAAGGAGAGGCAAGTGCTTGGGAAATGGATGGAATATAATCAGAAAACACTTTAAAAAATAAACATAGTACTTAATAGCAGAGAGTATTTTTTGGTCTATGCTTTTCCTTTTAAATGACATCTTTCTATTTCCCATGGAGCTGTAAAATATAAACTTGTGTTCTGACAAGACAGAAAACTGTACAAATTACTGTGTCTTGGCCATCCCTCCCAAAAAATCCTGTGAATTTGGAAGCATGTGAATGACAGTCTGAAAATGGAATATTAAAATCTGAAGCCTCTGACTCCTGTTCAATAAGAAATACATCAAGGGGGAAGAAACCTCCACAATTAATTAACCCATTTGACTCTACAATTTTCTAAACAAGGAGCTGGGATCTCAATCAAAGCATGTCAAAATGTTCCATCAGATATGTCCCTTCTAAATGTAGCCTGACACTGCCCACTTCCATTTCCCATTTTCTCACTTAACTGGGTAATGTGTGTAAATGATGTTTATTTTATTGTAAATAGAGGGTTGGATCTGCCCTTTAATATCATGGCTCTGCACTCCCCCACCTCCACCCCCTGATGGTCTCCTTTTAACTGAAAATGCAGCTATCTCCTATATACATTCATGAGGACTAGAAGAGAGACCTCTAGCCAGGCAACTAGTTCATCCCCCTGCATGGTGGCAAGACTGATTTCATATACCATTTTCCATCCCTAATAATTGGATATCACATCTTGCCTGAATATATTTTCCCTTTGCAATTTCTTCCAATGCTTGAACTGTTCCTATGTGCATGGTTACAGCTTTTCTTTATATTTAACCTGTGTTTTCTCTGCTGAGGCTTAAGCCCACTATATCTTGTTCTGTCCTCGTTGAGGAAGGAGACAAAGTGGCCCATTTCTTTTTTATAACATCACTTAACGTATTTGTAGGTAGCTACGTTTCCCTCGGTAGCACCACTGTGAAATTGAAGCACAGATTCATAGACAGACAAGGTGGGTGAGGGAATATCTTTTATCAGACCAACTTCTGTTGGAGAGGAAAAAAGCTTTCGAGTCGCACAGAGCTCTTCTTCAGGTCTGAGAAAAGAGCTCCTATTGTCACAGCAAAATGCAAGATGGAACAGATTGCTTAGCGTAAGTAGTTAGCACATATTCCTCAGCCTGTCTTCTTGCTTTCTCAGTTTGTATTCCCCCTTTTTTCTCCTCAGGAGCTGTTGTGCCTCATCTTTGTGGTTTAGCCCCTTCTCCCACCTAAATCACAAGAGTCCTCCCTTTCTTGGGTATGATCACAGCCTCTCTCACCATTCTAGGCAGTCCTTAATTCTGCTCCCTGGCTGAGCCACTCACTCAGCAGCTAGAACAAATGGACCTGGAGCATCTTCAAATTCACTGCCCAGATTGGGCCAGTCATTCCTTAGCTATCTGGGAACCCACACCCACTCTCTGTTCAGGGTTCCAGTCCCAGGTCCCTATTTCTAGCATAAACCTTCCTGGACTACTTCCTACCTTGCCTATCCCAAACTCACATTCTCCATCCTTGTGACTAAACCCCTATCTCTGGGATCTGCTAGACAAACCCTTCCTCTTACATTCTAATCCCTGTCTCTTCCTTGTCCCAGGAAGATTGGCTACAGCCCTCTTTCTCATACCAGCTTCCTGTTTTTATGGAAGCCCCACCTGTTCTTGCACAGGTGAGCTTCCCTTAAGTAGGGCTCTTCTCTCAGCCTAAATATCCTCCAGCTTGCAGCCTTTTTGGATAATTGGCCCAACTAGCCTATGTTAACCGCTCCAGGGTATGTGTAGGGAGCACATGTCATCAGAGGCCAGAAAGGACCATTATGATCATCTAATCTGGCTTCCTGCACAGCACAGGCCATAGCATTTCAGCTAATAATTTCTGCATCAAGTAAAGCACCCAAATCACAGATATGGGGACTCAAATTGGCATTTAGGATTTTCCATGTGGGATCAGCCCAGTAGTCCTCTGGTCTATTATCCCATCTCTGACAATGACTATTAGCACCTGCTTTGGAGCAAGCAGTTGTTGTGTAATCACCTGCCCACAGGGCAACTTTGTCCTAACCTCAATTTGGTAAGAAAAGGAGCCACAGAGAGCTCAGATAAATGACTTCAGTGACTAATTTAAATGTACCAGTTTGGAAACCAAGCTGGGCCCTTTGTCTTCCCCCCAAAGCAAATTCAGGCACAGTGAAAAGAGGTACAACTCCACGGAAATTAAGGGTCAGATCTGCACTTCCTGTAAATTAGCTTTTAGGGGAACTCTACCTACTTATTCCTCCTGACAGTCTGAACATCAAGTGACTTGCCCAGTTTTCTAAACAGATCTTTCCCCCAAACTTTTACTGTTTTTGTTGCTTTCCTTTGAACTCTGCAATCTACTTTAGTGCTTCAAGCGAATCTCAATATTCAAAACAAATGTAAAATGAAGAATTTGCCAAGAAACAATAAACTGAAATTCTCAGATTTTTTTTTTTATTTTTAAAATCATGGCACTAGCAAGACATAGACTTGACATTGCCTTGATCATTTTGCTTATTCACTCCACCTTTTTAACTCCTCCTTTCTCTAATTAGACCCTGATCTTGCAAACATTGATGCATGGACTCATTTTATACATGAGTAGCCCATTGAACTCAATGGTAAAAACATGCAAAGTTACTCATATATGATTTTTAATTGATTTTTATACACCAAAAACAAGGAATAAAAACACAAACAAAGATAAATGATTCTCAATCTTATGTGTCTCCAAATACCACACCGTTCACAGGCTTGCCAGTAGAATTATGTAATTTTACATCTTGTCAAAGCTGCCAGACTAGACAATATAAAACCAATATATAGACATAACACATTAGGGTGGAGATTATGGTAGTGAAATAGGACAAAACATACCCAAATAGGAAAGAGGAGGGAAGACAGGGACTAAGAAGGAGGGGGAGAAAGGAGGAGGAATTAGGTGGAATGGAGGTCTGGCATTCTTTGAGTAATCTCAACATTTGTTAGCCAAATATATCTAAAATCAGGGTCTATATTTCTTTGAATTAATCTAGTTGATCTGTATGAGGATAAGCTATTCTTTTCTTTGGTTGCTAACTTAAATGAGTCTGAATACCATTGTTCCATCCTAAGTATAAACCTACTCTTCCATTTTTGTGCAATCATGGGCCTGGTGATCAAAGGCCCAGGTTTTTAATGTACTGTTGCAGCCATATTGGTCCAAGGATATGACACAGATTTTTAAAGATATTTAGGTGTTGCTGTGCTCTGTGTTGCAAGGTCCGCATGATTTAGATAGCTAACACTCATTTTCAAAAGTGTCTTAGAACCCTAAGTCTCATCAAAAGTCAGTCAGACAAGTGAGACATAGGCTCCTAAGTGCCTAAATCACATTTGAAAATGGGACCTAGCCATCTGATTCACATAGGCCTGGATTTTTAAAGATCTTTAGGCATTCCTCTGTTCAGCACGCTAATGCCTAATTGACTTACAAATCTAAGTCTCTTTTTCAAAAATTACTTTAAAAGTCTGTGCCATACTTTAGGGGATGGGATAATAAACTAATTATAGTAAAAAAAAATAGTGATAAATAATGGTTGCAAAATAGCCACTGGTTTGGTTTGTTTTTAAACTGGAAGGTGGTACACTACATTATTCACTGAAAGAGAACAAAAAACTGGTACAAATATAGCCCACTGGTCAAAGCAAGTGACAGGTCCTCTTCTGTGCCCAGATCAGAGAAGATGTGGGTGTAATATGACTCCCTGTGTGAGGCTGGTTCTTTAGCTCAACTTGCAAAGATTCATGCTGTGAGCTCTAGAGGTGCCTGGTTGGATGTTGTCTTGATCATTTTGCCAAGTGTCCAGTGGTGATGATCATCTAAACACAAGTCAAGCACATTTGCTCTGGGTCTATTGCGCGAAAAAAAGCTGTACCACTTTATTTCTAGTGGGATAGTTATAGCAGTATAACTCCCTACATGTGACTGCAGTTACACCTGTATAAAGATGCTTTGGAGAGGCAATATGCTTTTTACCAGTATATTTAGTCTGCACTATGAGCTGTACCAACATAACCATGCAGGTAAAATAAATACATTAATATTAATAATAATAATAATTAATAATAAATTATTTATAATAAATTATTAATAAAAACCACCCACCCCTCACCTAAATAGTTATACTGATACAAAAACTGGCATAAACAAGGCATAGAGCCACCAAACCCTTCAGCATCAGCTCAACTTTAAACCCGTGAATAATCCCATTGACTTCACTTTCATGTCACTGGAAACACTCATCTACTTAATGATCTGCTCAAATGCTTTGCTGGATTAGAACTTAAAACATCTGAATACATTTTTGTCAAATTTTTCATAGTGTTTGCCCAGCTCTAGCATGTGCCAAATTCATTTCTGGTGGAAGCAGGCACAATAAATTCAGCGCCAGTGCAGTTACCTGTGCTAGTGCCAGTGGTGAATTCGGTCTTATATCCCTATAAATAAATTATTGTTTTCCTTCAAAAATGAATAACTGACATATTTCATCATTATCCATGGGCAGCATTTTAAAAGAAGTTAGGTGCTCAGTTGTGTGCCTAGTTTACACCCACAATGACTAGCATTGCACTGGGAAAATGGCTAATCATCATCATTTACATGTACAATTAATTACTTGGTTTACGCGGAGAATAGCATATAGAATAGGAAACTTTTCTAAAGTAACATCCTGTGAGTAATGCAGTAAGGATTAGATTTGTGGCTTTTATGCTGCCACTCAAAATGCATTAGAATCATTTACTAGCTCCCCAGCATGTAAGAGAATGGACAAACGGATGCACACTGTTATTGGCTAAAGCATACTTCTCCCTCACAGTTGTCCAACTCTAAATGGTGTAGGGGACAGAACCACAGATCCCCCTTACATACTGCCCAGTTTGTGCATTCAACAATCCTGGAAGAACCATGGGGACAATGTCTTTTGTTCTTCCCCATTCTACAGCACATTTACATAAGGAATGAGCAAGGCCCAGATGGAATTTTAGCATCCAACTCCCATTGACTTTCTGGGAGAGTGTGGTCGCCATATTACTTTCCAAAAAGATCCCCCCACCCCCCGCAAAAAAAAACCTATTTAGCTAATTCTCTTAACGTCTCAGTTTCAGCAAATATGAGCCACCTGAATTTTATATTTTGATATTTTTCAAATCTTCTTGGGTGTGCTCCCAGTCTCATGTGATTTTCATGAGAAATTCATTATCTAGTAATTCTTTGCATTTCTGTATTTTTCTTGTTGAAGATGGATCTTAAAAGAAAGATCACTGTGTTTTAGGCATATGATTCCTCTAGTACCATTTCCACAGATACATTTATAAAAACTTTGTTCTTACTCTTTGACTAGCAGTAAATCAGCGTTCATGTTGCACTCCTCACCAGTAACCGGACTAGGCCTGGGAAGCTAATGATCCAACCAGCGGACCAAATTTGGTGATGAATCCTTGTCATATGCTGCCTGAGGCATGTTGCACATACACTAAGAAGAGTAAATCATTCTGCATTTTTGTTTTCATTATTATTTCCCTACAAGTCTGAACTGATTTTGTATTTCTGAAGTGGATTGCTGGGTTATTAGAGGAGAACTGTGAGTTCTCTTGCTAGTGGGCAAGTTATTAACTAGATTCATGCAACCCAGCTAGACAAGGTTGAAGATGGATGAAATGAAAGTGGGGATCTGATTTCAACAGTGCAGGAAACCTGGCCAGGTGCTACATGAGTGTAGCCTTGTTTGAATTCTGAAGAACTGGGTAATAATGAAACACTAGAATAAAGGGATGATTGGTCTGATCCAGAGTTTCTAATGCCGGTATTTTAAATCCAATATTTCAAATAGAAAAGGTCCAAACAAATGATTACCTTGCTGAACAGAATGAATCATTTAGGGCTGAATTCAGATGACAAAATGCTCTGTCCTTCCTTGTACCATGCAAAGGGTACAACAAACAACCCTGAATCAAGAACAGACTGAGTTCTCCTCCAACTCTGGCTAGACTAAAGCTCCATTCTCCACTCTCTATTCCCATTACAGTAACTCCGCACTTAACGTTGTAGTTATGTTCCTGAAAAATGCAACTTTAAGTGAAACAATGTTAAACAAATCCAATTTTCCCATAAGATTTAATTTAAATGCAGGGGTTTAGGTTCCAAGGAAATTTGTGGGGGGGGCGGGCAAAAAGCATTATATACTGTACAGTACTGCACAGCCTGCTGCAGGCAAGGATGCTAGGAAGCACCTTTACAGCAGCAGCAGCAGCTTCCCCAAAGAACAGTCACTAATTTTGCCAGGGGTTGCTCCACGCCCGCCTCTTCCCATCCCCACTCCCAAGCACGCCACATCTCCACTCCTTCCTCCCCTCCCTGCCTCCCAGAAAGTCCTAAGCGCTGCCTAACAGCTGTGAGGAAGCGCTGGGAGGGACGAGAAGGAGGCGGAGAAGAGGAACTTGTTCAATGATCCCTTGTAAAGTCGCTGCTCTTCCACAGAGTCTTGCAAGCAGTGGACAGAGCAGCCAACCAAATGACATTATAAGGAGCATTGCACTACTTTAAATGAGCATATTCCCTAACTGAGCAGAAATGTAACTTTGAAACAATGTTAAGGGCGGGAGGACGTTCAGTGAGGAGTTACTGTAATTGTCTTCTTAGGCAGACACAGGTGCACTCATGATTTTCTTTAACTTCGGTCCTTTCTCAGAAGGGCTATCTTTTTGTTTTCTGTTGATCTTTATTCCCCTGCTGGGACATGACAAGGAGACTGAGTTCTGGTGACAGGAAATCTGTCCAGCGCTAAAGTCAGAGAGTTTGGAATTGCTGACTCTAGGTGCCAGAAATCAAATTAAATCTGCCCACACAGCTGGAGCATGGTGCATTTAATTTAGTAAACAGAAGAACTAGGGTCCATAGAAGTGCATAGCATTTGGCTTCTGCTGTATATGACTTTAATCACAGAACAAGGTGATGGAGGCAGCTGGAGTGGAGCGAGTCTAAAAGGAAGGTTCTTTCTCTTTGAAAAATGATATTATCAACTGAATGTAATGTCTGTGACAGGGACCGGGATTGACAGCCCTGGAGACTAAAATCCTCCGTTAACTTCAAGTGCAGCTATGCTACTAATGCAGAGCTTCCAGGAAGAGCAGTTACAAGAAGTTTCTCTGAACTGTTGTAACTGAAGGTTGGTCTACACTAACCCAGTGAGGTCGGCCCAGCAATGTCATTCAGGGGGTGTGAAAAATTCACACCATGAGAGACATAGTTAAGCCAACCTAATGCCCAGCGTAGACAGCACTAGGTTGATGGGAGAATTCTTCTGTCAAGTTAGCTATAACCTCCAGGGAAGGTTGACTAACTATGGTGACAGGAAAACCTCTCCCACTGCTGTAGTGAGTGTCTATATTGAAGCAGGTTTCAGAGTGGTAGCCGTGTTAGTCTTGTTGTTTTTATATTGAAGCACCACAGTGGCACAGTTGCAGCACAGAATCTATGCTGCTGTAGCATTTTAAGGGTAGACCTAGCCTCTATGTCCCCTGGAGTGTTGCTGGGCCCATGGCATAGACAGTTGAGCTTCAAACATAAACTCACTCAGTCATGGATTAATCTCCAAAGTTTTAAAGCTCAGGTTATGTTTTGAAAAGCATCCAGAAGTTTGGAGGCTCATCTGAATGTATTTAAACCTCTTTTGTCTGTGAACTACGTCAGGGAATCTTTCAAGAACAAACTTCCTTCCCAAGTTTCTAGAACTCCTTTCCCATTGCATTGCAGTTCTTTCCACGCCCAGTAACAGTTGAAAAAATAAGAATAGAAAATAAAACATATCCAGCCTGGAATGGGTCTCAGCTGAAAAGTTCAAATCCAGATCCAAATATTAACTTCTGCAAAGTTGGGTGTGTTCAGATCCAGGGGTTTGAGTTCAGCCTATTGAAGATTGCAGCAGTAATGATATGTTCACTTGCAATATATAATTCAGCCACTAGATGTCTCTGTGTGCTGTACAAAGTACCAGACATAGCAAGGTTCATGGTGAACAAAAAGCAAAGCTGGAACTCAACCTGTGGGGAATCATGTTTCTTTGATTCTGGAGTTCCAGAGGGTTTCTTTAGTACATACTCTTGTTTAATGCCTGTGATCCAATATAATATGACAGAGACTAGTTGAAAAGTTTGGCTCTGGATGAGAACTCTTCCTAAATTGGGGAATTCTTGGATCTAGATTGCTAGCTCATCTGATTAGCGATTGGGAAGAGCCACAGATCAAACATTCCCACTGTCCAGGGTTTTGATTTGGAACCATCATGACTCTTCATGAAGATTTGTACTGGAGTTCAGTTTAAAATGGCAACGTTTTGGTGCAAATGGATTTGCATATTTTCCAAAACTGTGATTTCACTTTTACCTGGTGAAGAATTTTTGTTGTACCACCAGAAAATGGCACTAAAGTGATTCCATTCTCCAGTCACTAGTCTGAACGGCAAAGAGAGGAACTTCCTTGAAGTTCGTATCTGAACCCTCTAATCTTTATTTCCTGTTCATTAGAAGTACATGAATAAAAAGGAGAAAGGGTTGATTCTGATCTCACGTACAGCAAGGGAACCCCTGATTTATGTCAAAGCAGAATCAGTACCAACATATTCTTTCTCCAAAGGTGACCTAAAATTTCGACTAGAAGAACATAACCATCTGGAGCCCACTGACTGCATCATATTTCCTCGTTGCATGGAGACAGATTTAAGTTTTATGTTAGCCATCCTCACAGAGTAAGACCTGCTACATGATAGCATAGTACCTGATTCTTCCAAAAATTAAACAAAATGCAATGTGTCTTTAATGCCACTCTCTGAATTACAAGCTTGGGAGCTGGCACATCTCTTATTTTATTCATTCTAATTACAATTGCCCTGTCACTGAGATGCCAGCCTGACTAAGAGCAAATCAGGTAGTGTCTCTCCTGGGTCTTCTTTGTAACAAGAAGGCTGTCTCCAGTGGCTTCAAAATGACAATTTCCTCTCTTCTTTCAAGTGGAGTGTTTTCCCTGGACAATTTCACATTTGATTATTTTCACTAGCCTCTCTGTCTTAAGTTGTTTGATTAGCATCTCAGTCACCTAAGAAATTAGATGAAAGTTTGCGCCTGGAAAAAAGAGAGATGAAAAATCCAGTGAAAAATTATGTTCCCAATGAGGGAACGTAGAAGATGAAATACAACAGGAAGGAAGCTCTGGCAGAGTTCTGCAGCGCTAAAATCCCATCTCTACTGCAGGAAAGCAGGCTCCTTTTACAGGAAACCTATGTTATTCAAGGGTAATCCCCCATCAGGGCAGGGATTCTCCTGCAGGAATTTTAAAGGGAAAGCACAAGCTTAAAACTCTACTGCTTATCAAGCAACATCTAAGATTACTGTCACTGAATCTCTAGGCTCCAGTGACGTCAATGGGAGCTGTGAGTCCACAGCACATCTGAGAGCAGACCGCTTCTGCATATAAATATTGATTTAGGTGCCTATCTTTAATCCCTCAACTTTGAAAATGTTGGCCATAGCCTCTCTGTCTCCATTCCTGGAATATTGGGAAAATAATATCTCCATACTCAGTATGAAAGTTTATGTTTCTAAAACTTCGTGGGTGAAATTTTAACTATGCAGAGAAGCCAAAGCAACACTCATGGGCTTAATCTAAAGTCCACTGAAGTCAAAAGGCTCCCATTTACATCGAGGGGCTTGGGATCAGGCCCCAAATGTTCACAGAGAGCGTACAGCCTCAGTGTTTTAAGGTCTTATCTGAAAGAGCTGTACAAGGTAAACCACACAAAGCTCAGACTATCGACCTCAGGCCACGTCAACCCTGCTGAGGTACAAACCTGTGGTTCTGCCTAATTGAAGTGTCTAATTATCCCTTTTTGGTGTTTCTACTGTGCCTGTTACCTTGGCTTCTATGCACCAAATACAAAATTTAAGGTAGTGCTGCCAGTGTTCAAACAATCTACTCCTTGGAGATTCACTAGCATATCTGTGTTCTTTTGATTTATCTTTGTTGCATATTTCTTCCTTTTCTCTCACTTAGCACAGCCATGAAAAAGCAAAATTCCTGTGTGTATGGGTCTGAGGCTGTTCTTATTTTAATGACCATATGGCTAGAGTTCAGCTTAACACTCAATCCCAGACTTACTAATTAATGGGAGTTGGATCAGGACCATATGTAATTGTATAGTGGTTCTGGGTGTCTTGGGATTTCATGTCCCCATCCAAAAAACTAAAGAACAAAACTGAAAGAAGCAACTATTTAATTCCTCCCTAAATCCTGAAGTAAGAGCTGGAATAATTTAGTGTCCAGTTACACTTGATCAAATGATTAATGCCATTCCATCTGCTCTCTAAATAGTCCCACCTTTCACTAATTCCTCTGAAATGTGCTATCTCAGTCAAACTGGAATTTATTACTGCCCACTTACACTGATTTGCTTATGAAATGATTTGCATGGCTTCTGTCAATGCTATTTGCATGTTTTTATTTTAAATGCCATTTATTTAGGGGCAGATGTGATTGATGAGTGTTTGGCACGTGTGCACCGTTATTTAGTTTTCATTTCTGATTTGCACAGGCTGGTAATGCTTAGATCCAAAACATTTTCCCTCCTTAAGGCTGAATTCTTCTTGAATGCAAATAATTATAAGTTTGGTCAGCTGTTTATAACAAATCAGAATCAATCTCTTTCACTCAGCTCAGATGAAAATAACAACATAGAAATTTTAAAGGGAAAACACACTTGTTGAAACAAATGTTGGGAAGGGAGTGAAACAAAAACAATAGGAAGTAACCCAGCATTTCTTCTGATGTGAGATCTTGTTCCTAGCTGCGGAGAAATAGTGTGTGATTTTGCGCACAGACATAGCAGCATGCTTCATGGTGCTCCCTTTGGCTAATGAATTCCAGCCTTATTTCCATTTTAAATCCATAGCTGTTCACTGACCTTGTACTGCAGGATAGCTGGACAATATTGCAGGAGAAAAGTTAATGTTTTGCTAATTATACAATTACATGTTCATTACTTCCCCCTCCAGACAGCCTGAGTTATTTTTTCCCCCCTCAGAGTTGAATAAGGGGATATATTTCACAGAACAGCAGCCCATTTCAGCATGTCTCTAAACAGAGATGTCCTTAAGACCCAACGTTAGGATTCAGAAGCAGATTTCAAGAACCACAGAGCAGTGGGAGTGGGGTTAGAATCCACCTATATTTCTATATGAGCAGCAAAGAGTCTTGTGACACCTTATAGACTAACAGATGTTTTAGAGCATGAGCTTTCGTGGGTGATTACCTACTTCATCAGATGCATGTAGTGGGCCTGTGGGAATTAGTTGCAGTTCAGTGCTCTGTCCCCAGGTTGACCAGACAGCAAGTGTGAAAAATTGGGACGAGGTGGGGGATAATAGGCGCCGTGACAGACCCAGGCCAGTGGGGTACAGGAGTCTGGTAGAGGGCAAATATACTGGTCACTGGCTGAGTAGTTTTCTGTTCCCTGAGTGACCAGAGCAGGGACTGCACTAGAGTAGTCAGGAACTTGCTAGAACCAATTAAGGCAGACAGGCTGATTAAAACACCGGCAGCTAATCAAGGCAGGCTAATCAGGACACCTGGGTTTTAAAAGGAGCTCTCTCCAGTCAGATGGGGAGGAGCCAGAGGAGAGGAAGTGTGTGCGAGGAGCTGGGAGCAAGAGGCACAAGGAGCTGAGAGTGAGAGGGTGTGCTGCTGGAGGACTAAGGAGTACAAGCATTATCAGACACCAGGAAGAAGGTCCTGTGGTGAGGATAAAGAAGGTGTTTGGAGGAGGCCTTGGGCAAGTAGCCCAGGGAGGTGTAGCTGTCACACAGCTGTTACAAGAGGCACTCTAGACAGCTGCAAATCCATAGGTCCCTGGTCTGGAACCCGGAGTACAGGGCAGGCCCGGGTTCCCCCCAAACCTCCTAACTCCTGATCAGACACAGGAGGAGTTGATTCAGACTGTGAGGGAGATCACTGAGGTAAGCAAATCTGCCAATAAGTGAAGGACCCACCAAGGTAGAGGAGGAACTTTGTCACAGCGCCTATAGAAGAAAAAGCCCCGAATATCGGGACTGTCCCTATAGAATAGGGACATCTGGTCATCCTATCTCTCCCCTAAACAATCCCTCCTACTATACATAAAATTCACCTCCGCCATGCAGCCTACATAATACTGCAATCTGAAAAAGGTGGGGCCAGTGTAAACTGGGACTGAAGCCCATTATGATAATATATGGTTGTTTCACTGCCGCATCATCTTCCACTTTCCCCCACCCCATCACTCCAACATTTGTTCATCTATGTCACCTATATTGTAGTCTCATTGGGACAAATAATGCCTTTTTACTAAGTGTTTGTGCAGAGTCCTGAAATTGGGGGGTTACTGTAACAATCCTAATCAAAACATACTGATGGAAGTCATTAGTAACTTCTTGAGGTCACTGGGAATTTTGCCTGCTAAAGGAGTGCAGGATTAGACCCATAAGTAATTCCAAATCCATTTCCCTTTTAAAGATTAAGTAGGGATATTTGCAATAAAGTTACTTGATACAACTTGTACTTTCATTCCGTTCTTTTTAGAATGCCATTGCTGAAATTCTTCACTTTCATTAGATGGTCCCTATGTCATTACACAATGTAGAATCCCCATAATGTCCCATTATACTGCACTTTCAAGCTTTTTGGATGTTAATTAAGCGTGGAACATTCTCATTGATTACAGGGCTAAAATTAAAGGAAGGAAAACTTAAATTATGAATAATGCTATTAAAAATAATAATAGGATTAATGGATATGCAACCATGCACATAATTAGGCTAATTCTAGGAAAGGGTGATAGTGAATATTTTATCAAGACCCCACACTATTTGTACAATGCTGAGTGTGTGCTATTCATTATATTACATGAAGAATTGAGTTTCAAGGTTTTTGTAAAAAAAAAATACAAGCAAATAGTTAACTTCTTTTTTAAATTGAAGATATATATATACCTCTACCTCGATATAATGCTGTCCTCGAGAGCCAAAAAATCTTAGCGCGTTATAGGTGAAAACGTGTTATATCAAACTTGCTTTGTTCCACCACAGTGCAGAACCCTGCACCCCTGGAGCACTGCTTTACCATGTTATATGTGAATTTGTGTTATATTGAGTCTCATTATATCGGGGTAGAGGTGAGTGTGTGTATATATATATATATATATATAAAAATTGACGGTGAGCAGAAAGTTAGTCTAAAGTGTTTGGTCTAAAACTTTATAAGGGAATGTGGCCCTGTGTCTGGATCACTAAATGAAGAAACTGGAACAGCAGTCAAGTATCAGAGGGGTAGCCATGTTAGTCTGGATTGTAAAAGCAGCAAAAAGTCCTGTGGCACCATATAGACTAACAGACGTTTTGGAACATGAGCTTTCGTGGGTGAATACCCACTTCATCGGATGCATGCGATGAAGTAGGTATTCACCCACGAAAGCTCATGCTCCAAAACATCTGTTAGTCTATAAGGTGCCACAGGACTCTTTGCTGCTGGAACAGGAGTGTATTCAGAAATGGCAAAAAAGCAATTGGTGACATTGCCTTCTTCCTAAATGCAGCTAAATAGCTTCCTCCACTACCCGTTTGTTAAATAGCAACGTGACTAATGTCTCAGTCCTGAAAGCTGCTGAGCACTCTGGACCTGATCCAGAAAAACATAGCACATGCTTAATTTTAAGCACTAGCAGTTCCACTGAAGCCAAGGGGATTACTTGTATACTTAGAGTTAAGCACATGTTTCTGCACTTTGATGGATTGGAACAAGAGTGCTCAGCACTTTAAAGGATCAAGCTCCATATGCCCTGGTTTTACCAGAACAGCCTGTTTTCCCATAGGACATTCCGCTGTCCTAAGAACTTCTTTCACAGTACCTAACATGGCCCAGTTTTTCATTCCATCAGTCAAAATGTTTACTTTTTCTTAATAGCTGCAAAATGTTTGTTTTAGGGCAGGGCTGGCTCCAGGCACCAGCCAGGCAAGCATGTGCTTGGGGCGGCAAATTCTACAGTGGCATTCCACCCAATCCTAGGGTGGCACAGCAGGTGTTTTTAATGTTTGTTCCCCGATCCAGCCACCCTGTAGGGGGCAGAGGAGGGGAGCACGGTGCAGTAAACTCGGCAAGGCAGCCTGCGTCCTTCCCTCCCAACTGACCGGAGCGGTGCAGAGCCCTCCTGGCAGGCAGCGCAGTGGTCGGAGCCGCGGGGCGAGTGCCCCACTGAAGCCCTGGACACCCTTCTTCTTTCTCTTCCCCCTGCTCCTTCCCTCTCCCCTCCACTAGACTGGGCACGCACTCTGCAGCACAGGGAATCCCCCTGCACCCTGGCTCCAGCCACCCGGTAGGGGTTTTTTGTTTTTTTTCCCTGCTTTGCCAGCAATGCCCCTCCCCACCCACCCCGCTTTGCTGCTCCAGCCACGCCTTTTTTTTTGTTTTTTTCCCCCCTGCTTTGCCGCTCCAGCCACCCTGCTCCCCCCCTTTTTTTTTTGCTTGGGGCAGCAAAAAAGCCAGAGCCAGCCCTGTTTTAGGGGGATTCCTGTACTGAATGGAATTTTCTCTGGCTGGACCAGGAACAGTCTGGTGGAACAAACATTCAGTGAAAAGTACTCAGCACACAGCAGTCCCCACTGTGACACCTATGGCCACATTCTTCAAAGAGCTCAGCGCTGATAATCCTGTGCTCTTCTCTTTGGAGCTGCCACTGTTATGGAGCTAGATTCATCTCTGTCCCCTGTTGGGTGTCTCTGAGTTCAGCAATCAGAGGTGTCATGCCTTTTACCCTTATCTATCTCAGGGTGTTGTCAGAGGACGGAGAAGGATGGCAGGAGAGAGATCACTTGATCATTGCCTATTAGGTTCACTCTCTCTGGGGCACCTGGCATTGACCACTGTCAGTAGACAGGATACTGGGCTAGATGGACCTTTGGTCTGGCCCAGTAGGGCCGTTCTGATGTTCTTAGGGCAGAATCTTCCACTCTGAGGCCTAGTCTGGACTAGAAACGCTTTGCCAACAAAGCTATACCAACAAATCCACCCTGTAAAGACTCAGCCATAGACTGCTTTTGCCTCTACAGTACTTTCTGAATGAAATGAGCTATACTGAGCAACTAATTTTTGGCTGCTATAACTATGTCTACACTAGACTTTTTGCCTGTATAGAAATCTTATTACAAGAAAACATCACAGACACTACTAGAGTGGCAAAAATGTCTGCTATAAACCTGACCTTAGCCTGGGATCCCAGGACAATACTCCCTGTGCACCAGCTACTTATCACACTGCAGACCCATCACTGCAACGCTGTGTTTCTTCCTTCTGAGAGCCTGTGACCAGTGACAGTGACCCCCATCCTGTAACCATGTCCTAGATAGGCTTGGCTTTTTCGGCTGCCTCCATAGATTCCTGTGTCTGAGTGTGTCTCCCAGTGTCCTTCTCCCTTTGCTTCCCTTGAAAGACTCTTTCCCTTCCATCAACTATCCCTCTCCTTATGCCCTCCAGGATTCTTTCCCAAATCCAAGCAGCTCCTGACACCACCTTGCTGAGACCAATTTGGGGGCTGCCCAGGAAAGCAGACTAGATCAATTAAGACTATTGCTCTGGCATTGTCTCTTAAGGACCTTTAAGTGGAAGCTGTTAGATGACTATTTGGATGACCTCCTGAGGTCTCTTCCAACTCTAATCTTCTATGACTCTATGATGCTATTTAGGGTCTTCTCCTTCTTGCCCTTGGCTCTGTTACCCAGAAAAATCCTTCCATGTCCCTATATATGATACAGAAACGCCATCTAAGTGACAGATCCAGAGCCAGTATTAGTAATTATTTATGACCCACCCCCCATATTTGGCACAGAAGGCTCAATGGGAGCTGAAATCTTTGGAAAACCTAAACCTTAATGCTTTCCTATTATGGTGCTGCTCAGCATACACCACCACAACCCAGATGCACTTTGTAGAAGAGCTGTATCATGAGGGACTATTGCTTCTTGGTTCTATGACATAACACATGATGCTTCAGTATATGCTGCTCAAAAAAGTGTTGTCTTTCTTTACTGCCACATAATATTGCAAGGTCATGTCCAATTTACTAACTGTCATCACTCCAAGATCCCCTTCAGTGTTACTGCAGTCTGAAATTCTCCCTCCTACTGAATATTTCTGTTTAGTATTTTTTTTCCTTTTTGTGTTAGTAGCTGCAATTTCTAAATCACATTATATACTATTATTTTGAGTCTATATTTGTAAACTCTGTAGGTATCTCTGCATTATTTCTGTTTTCATGGTTTTTTACAGGTTTTTGAGAATTTTTCCTATTTAGTACCATTTACATCAGTATTTTCAAGCTCTCCTCTCCCACCCCAGTACAGCAGCCTCTTGAACAAGGATAATATTGTTTGATTAAGAAGAGATCAAAGTTCTAGGATTTTGCTACTATTTATAGTTAACATTAACTGCTGCATTTCTATACCTTGAAAAAAGTGGTTCCGCAAAATGCAGTACATTTGCAGATTAAAATTCTGCACTCTTAATTCTTTGAAAAGTGTTGTAGAAGGAGTAGATATTGGTGACCAAAACATCCATTTCAATTCATTCAATTGATCTAAAACTACCAAAATATATAGCACTGTTCAGACCTGTCCTTTATTTATCACGATAATAGCAGTAACATTTTTTTATAGAACAGTGTTATATGAAACACTGTAAAATAAATAGGAGAATAATCCTTGTCCTAATTTTTGTAACAGTTCAAACCAGTCTTTCAAGGAACAAAGTGTCTTTTTTTAGAGCCTCTATTTCCACCTCCCCTCTTCAACCTTTCTCTATACACTATATCTAAAGGCTTCTCTGTTCTTGGCTTCCAATGGCAGGCATCCCTGCTGTGCCAGTTTTTCAGTACCGATGGCTTTCTTAACTCCAAAGTGGGTTCCCTTCAGAAATCAGTTCAGCTGCATTCTTCTTCTATCTGCAGGGTCACTGATCTTTAGAAAGAGCAGCCCCCTCATCTGGAAGAACTGGACTAAAAAAAAAAGTTTTTGTTCCCAGCAGGAAATCTCCAGCACACAGTGGTAGCACAGATTGTGTAGTACTGTACTTGAGAGCAGGAAATTACATGCAGTCAGCAAGGGATGCCTAACACTGATCTCGGAAGTAAAACAACTCCTCTTTCAGAGTACTCACCCCCAAAAGAAGCTGATGGAAGAGGCTTGGGTGCTCCCACAAAGTTTATTCCTATGATATTCAATCACAAGCCATGCTATGAGGTCACTTAACATCCATAAAAAAATTATGCCACCACCGCGTGCTCCACAATCTACCATAGGGTAAAATCCTTTGGGCGACTGATTTTGGACCCCGCTGAGAAAGATTTCTGAATGTCTCCTGATAGATGCTGAGTTCCATAAGCTTCCAATTAAGTCAATGGAAATTGAGGACACTGCTGTGGTTTATTAAGCAATAATGTTCCTCGAGGCTTCCCACGGCTAGTGCTAAATAGGCCTGTAAGGCAGCTTCAAGTTTAATTCCTTAATAAAAACACAGAAGGTCCCAAACATTCTGTCTTTCTCGCCTGGATCATGCTGGGAGAATTGCAATTCAGAGAACTGATTTTTTTCTAACTCATTTCATATGATTCACTGGCTTATAACAAGAATCAGAACCTCACTCACAAGCCTTTAGTTTAGTTAAGTCAGTTTCCCAAATCCAAACAAAGACAAGATAGGAGATGGCAGTAGAGGTAGAAATGAGTGTTTATATAGTGGCTGTGGGGTCTTTTATCAAGAAGCGGAGTTGTATATTCATTGCTGGACAGTAAACACAATCTCAAGCCTGACTAAAACTTCTTTTTTTGTGTGTGTGATATCCTTACATAATGAAATGGGAACAACAGCTCTCTGTCCTCAAAATATAATTCCGTCCTGCACACTCATCTAATCTTTAATTTGAAAATATAGTTCAACTCCTGACAGTAGGCTTTAGTTTTCTGGCCACTCG
Source organism: Chelonoidis abingdonii (assembly GCF_003597395.2). Lineage (NCBI taxonomy): Eukaryota > Metazoa > Chordata > Testudines > Testudinidae > Chelonoidis > Chelonoidis abingdonii. Next base: position 9,329,212 of record NC_133774.1, read on the forward strand.
TCTTGGCCTGCTCTCTTGATGGCCTGTAATTGGATGCCCTTTCCATACCGTCTTTGATTTCCATCAGCTGCACTGTTTAAAGTGGAGATAGTGCAGCATGTTAATGGATTCAGTGTCCTGATCGCCTTCCCTCAGCTTGCTGAAACTGGGAATCCACAAACCGCTCAGGATGTGAAATAACAGCAATAGTTATCCTGGACAATATCTGATCTCTACCTGATAATGCGGGAGGAGCATCATTATATGCTTCAATCTCTTTGAAGAACTAAGAAGGGGCTTTCCATGAATGTCCCTAGAGGTTTGTGGTCTGATTGCATTATTACTGGGCAGCCATAGGTGTACTGGTGGAATGCTGCACTCTAAATACCAAATCGGAAACTCTTTTTCTCTTGGGACATACCACTGTTGAGTGTCTGACAGTACTCTGCTGGCGTAAATGACTGGCTGCTCCTGAAGAAGAGCTGCACCCAATACTGTCTCCAGTGAATGACACTCAGGCCCGTCAAGAGAAATCTGAGGCCCAGGTCTATCATGTTTGCTGGGGTCTCATTTCACTTTTTGTACATAGAAGCTATCAAAGTTCTGGAGGTCACTTTGAGCTCAGGCCCCTGATACAATTGTTCTTCCTTTCCCCGCCTCTCATCAGCTCTGAATTCACACTGGAGTGTAAGTGGCTTTCCTGGCTGTGGTACTTCTTGATAGGGGCATCTATTATTATTTGTTTCAGCATGCCAAATGCTTGCTGTTGGGAACCTGCCCAGTCCCACTCAACGTCTTGCCTTATGAGCTGATGTATGGATTCCTCAGCCAGGTGTGGAGAGAAGTTGGACAGAAAATTAATCATTCCTATGAAGCACTTTACGTTCACAACCACAGGAGCTGGCATAGCTCTGAGTGGTTTGATCTTGTTGGGATCTGCTTTCAATTCCTCTGCTCTGACCAAATGTCCAAGGTGATGTCACCTCGCACTATTTGACTTGAAAATTTTTATCAATTACGTTTTATGTCTTTGTCCCTGAATTGCTGTAGAAAAGCTTGCCGTTTTCTGTCACAGTCCCATTCAGCTTATGTATCATGACTCTCTTCACTTAAAATGAGGATATCATCTACAATTATTTTCACCCCAGGCCATACTTCCTGTGTCTGGGTGTCTCTGCTCTAGAACACCTCTGATGCTGGACTTATGTTCATTGGCGTGCATGGCTATCTATAGAGACCAACTGCTGTTGCAAAGTTTGTCAACATGCTGGAGTCTTTATCCAAGCTTATGTGCCAAAAAAACATTCCTCACATCATAAAGATTCTGGCTTTGGAAAGTTCTAGCAAGAAGTCATCATCTGTGGTCACTGGACAGCGGCATCTTTTCAATAGCGGGTTCAGTGGTTTTAGATCCATGCAGATGCGTAAATTGCCTGATGGCTTCTTTACTACCACAATACAGGTTTCTACAGGTGCAATGATACCCCGGCTCTACAGACTTTGAACTCCTTTCAAACTGGATTATGTCATACCACTGGACACAGGTTCCACTGTAGTGTCTACTTCCATTCACAGCTGTCCTTTGAGGCACCAATCACTTTTGAAAAGATCCCTCTATGCTTTTAAAATTGTTCCCATTGTCCATGGGACTCCTTATTTTGCTGCTTGTACTGCAGCTATAAAAATCTGATACTATACCGTGAGCAGATCCATAGCTTGAATTGATGCACAAGGCAACCCACAGGAAAATGTGATGTCATAGTAACTAATCCCCTGAAAATAATGGACAAAACCAATTCACAGACTTCAATTGGTTTTGTCCATTATTTTCAGGGGATTAGTTACTATGACATCACATTTTCCTGTGGGTTGCCTTGTGCATCAATAGATTTTGCCTGATCTTTATTATGGATGTATTCAAGTCCATTTCCAACCTAGGAATCACATTGCTGGAGGCCCTGCTACCCATCTGAAATCACACGTTTCCCTATTACCATCATTGCATGCACTGAGGTTTGTATTGTCCCTTGTTATTGTATCTTCAATAACAGTCCCTACAGGAAACATGGGCCCTCTGACTTCACTTCCACTGATCTTGATACAGCAGGGACCATCTAAGGCAACATCAGCAAGTTTACAAACTTGTTAATTCTGCCAAAAGGAAAATCTCGTGAAATGATATTAAGGTGAAACAAACAAACCCACTCCCCAAAGTCACCCTTGGCCTGTATGACTTTTTCAGTTCATGGTAAAATCCAGAACCTTTTACCAGATTGTCCATAGCTTCCTTGAACTAAAACAATCTTAACCCATAAACAGGGCATAAACCTTGATATAGTCTTGGAACATGCTATACTCCTCATTGTTTTTGCTGATATAGACTAACACAGCTACCACTCTGAAACATATCTAAAACATAGGCTCCTATAATTCATTAAGCCCTTTTAAAGCTAAATAGTATTAGGCTTTTTACGCAGAGCTCCAGGAAAACAGATCAATTCTATGTACATAACAACCCTCATCATGTTCATCCAGAGGGTTTGGGTCAGTTTGACATTAAACTGTGTTCACCTTAGATGCTATAATAACATATGGGAGTAGTTATTTGGTTGCCTCACGCTCCATTCTCCTCTATGGGCCAGGCTCCCTGGTTGGACTAGATCTCCTACAATGCGCTATGGCAAACCCACCAGCTGAACTGCCAAGGTGTATCATCGGAGTTCCCTGGCTGAACTGCATTATGGGAAATGTAGTGTAGTTGGGGGCCCAGCCCATAGAGAATGAATGCATGAGGCATCTAAACTACAACAACCACTAGACTGCATGACAATTCATGTGAATGCAGTTAAATATCAAACCAAATATACAAAAGGTTTTGACTCAGTTTGATAAACTGAAACAAGATTCAGTTTGGATTTCCTATTTATTTTATTTTATTTTATTTTATTTTATTTATCTGGAACTTTTCATCCCATAAAAAAATGACATTTTGTCTTTTTGTCCCAAAATAGGATGAAAACAGATGTTGAAATATTAAAATTTCCCACAGAAGGGAAATTCCATTTTTTCTACTAACTCTACATAACATAATTTACAAGTGTGTTTTATACATAGGATTTGAAACATGTTGGTACCATTATCATAACAGTACCGCACACCTCACAGATTTTGGCCCTTAGTGACTGTTGGCCTAATTTTGCCACACTGACTTAAGTGTGTAATCTAGAGGTGGTTGAAAACTGGAATTTCTCTTCTGCAGCCAATTTTGTGTGGAAGTGGGCTCACCAATTAGTGCATTGCCTCGTTGCTGAGTATGGCATAGTAGGCTCCTCCAGCCATCTCTGTGGCAGTAGAGTTGTCCACTTCTTCTTGTGACTCAACCTTCTGGGGAGGTTACATTTAGTTAGGGTGACCAGATAGCAAGTATGAAAAAACAGGACAGAGTATGTGTATTGTGGGAGGGGGACAGTAATAGGTGTCTATATAAGAAAAAAGCCCTAAATATCAGGGTTGTCCCTATAACATCAGGACATCTGGTCACCCTACGTTTAGTCCTACATTTCTAGGGCAAAAGAAACTTCCAATACATTAAAAACTTTTCTCCATTACCCAGGGTTACTCCTCTGTGGATTCTTCTCCCTTTCCCTGGTGCTCTGGATTGTCTTCCCGCTCCTGTCATTGCACAGTGACATCTCCCAAGGCTTTCCCCCAGAAGCCTGGCTTTAAATTCAACAGTCTTTCTCCCCCTTGTGTAAGGAACCATTGTCCTGGTGACGAAAAGAGGAACCCAAGCCCTCTCTTCTCCTCTAGGTTCCAGTCCAGGGGCGCTGTGACAAGCTAACCTGCTCCTTAAGACTTCTCACTGCTTCCCTGTGGTTCTTCCAGCTGTAGCCTCTCTTCAGGCCTTTCTCACAGCTCCTCCTAGGCTTACTCTACATCTGCCCCTCTCTAGAGCCTTCATTTGCTCTCTAACAAACAGACAGTAACTAAAGGGCTCTTCCCCTCTCTCCCTGTAGCCTCCTTTTCATCCCGTCTCCTTGTGTTTATACTCATCACCTAGTAGTCATCCAGGCTTCGTCGGTTTATACGCACTCACATGGCTGCATCCTCAGCAGCGTGGAGTATACACCTCATCACCTTCAGCATATCCTTTGGCCTTGAAACTGGAATGAAAAATGAACATTTCAAAATTCCCCATGAAAGTTTCAGAAAAAAACCAAATCGTTTAGGAAATATCAAAGTGATCTAATTGAAATATTGGGTATTAATAAGGTCTAAGTCCTTCATTTCAAAATTCATTTGGATTTTATTGCTTCAATTTTTATATAACATACTATATTTATGATGAAGTCAAAGTGAAGCATTTCATTTCAACCTCACTGAAACAAACATTTCAATATTTTTTCATTTAAAATGTCAAAAGATGAGATACCTACCTGCAAAATATTTTGATTTCATTGAATCGGCATTTTCCAATAGAAAAGTGTTCCAGCCACACTTTTTCAACATTCTCTCGAGTATTCCATACTCTCATCATTACTCCTTCTGAACACAATGGGGTTATTTAGGGTTACCTCACGTCAATTGACTTTTCAAGATTGTATCCCACATCTCCATCTCTGCACACACCCTTCTAGTGTCTCCTGCTAGCCTTATGCTACATGATTTATAAAACCCTAACATATGACTTGTCCGTTAAGTAGCAAGATGACACAATTGCCTAGCAGGTTCTATATTGCCCTAAGCTGCTTGAAACATAGCTAAAATTTTTCAAGCCTTAGGACATGTCTACACTTACCTCCAGAGTGATCAATCCAACGGGGGTTGATTTATCACTCCTAGTGGCGATAAATCAACCAACGAGCGCTCTCCTGTCGACTCTGGTATTCCACCGGAGTAAGAAGCATAGGCGGGATCGACGGAGAAGCATCAGCAGTCGACCTACCGCAGTGAAGACACTGCACTAAGTAGCTCTAAGTACATCGACTTCATCTACGTTATTCACATAGCTCAATTTGCGTAACTTAGTTCAATCCCCCTTCCTCCAGTGTAGACCAGGCCCGAGTAAGAATTTACAATGAACTTCCAGTTACAGAGTTTTCAGTCTTAACTGTTAATTTTATTTTATTGGGAAGAGGCAGAAAAAGGACAGGATTTATATAACAATACATTTCTTTTATAAACAGTTACACCTGTACAAGAGAATGATTTTATTAGACAGCTGCTCTGTCATTTGCATTGAATACAATTCTCTCCCAGGTTTATTAAATAGCTTCCTGTAATAGGCAACTATTTTTGGCCAGTCCATCAAAATTTCACTTAAGGCAGGTTTCATTGTACAGTAGAGGCCCTTAAGATGTTTCCTGTAACCTTTACTGTTAGGTAAAGGATTACCAAAATCAGCAGATATTTCCTGAATTCATGCTAGGGAAGGCCACTGGTATCCCTAATCCCTTATTTAATGGTGGGAGGGAGGGATAAGATAAAGGAAACTTTTAAAGATATGCAGCTCCTTCTAAAGAAGTATCACAAAATATGATACAAAACACTAATTAATTCTCACAATGCCACTATAAAGTGGGTAATTGCTTTTATATTCATCTTATTGATTGTTCATCTGACACAAAGAAAGTCCACTTGCCTAAGTTTACACAATGAGACAGAAATGGAACATAGGAGTTTTGATGCACAGTCCCTTGGTCTAACCAGAAATGACCAGATTCCTAAACCTGTTCAACCTCTTAGCAACACCCAGTGCATTATATATGTGTCTCATCATTTTGGTCATTGCCTAGTAACTTGTCCATTTGGGCAGGGAGCTTATCTTCATGCGAAATGATCATGATTGTGCTCAATAAATAATAATCACCAGACTACACTGCCTCATCCCCATGACTTAGACGGGAAGCTTTCTCAAAAAATAAATTACATGTTGAATCAAGACGTGTTCATACTAATGGAGGAAGAGTTAGCCCTGGAAGTACTGTATATACATAACTCCCTGTGTGGCTAAACTGAGTATCAGTGAAGTTAGCTAGAATATGCTTCATCATTAAAGTCTTGCTTCAGAAATGGCACGACAGCTAAAACTTTTTTATTATTATTATTATTTGAATGCTCAGAAGAGATAAGAAAACCAGAAGAAGAACAGATGTGTTAGAAGTGTGAAATAGATTAACATCAAAGTCCCCTGGGAAAATCTGAAACATGAAATGAAGAATCCTGATGACAAGAGCTATTCAGAATGCATTAAAAGCTCTGCAGTGCATTTTGGTGCTGCCTGTGTGAGCAATGCAAGGCCCTGTGTGTTAAGGGAGAGATGCTGATAATGAAAGCTCTGTGAACTTCAGGGAAATTCAGTTCATTGCTGAGAACTCACCTTGTGCCATGATTCAAATGAGACAAAAAAGGAACCCAAGCTGATGATTGCCAATATTTATCGTCCTCAATTATATGAAATGAAGAAATAATTTTGAGGTTGGACTATTAAGGCTGTAGGTGAACCAGTAATGATTTAAAAATAGAGCCCTTCTTAGTTATATATTTGTGAAGTGTTTAAGGCTCTATATTAATATTAATCAGATGATAATTTGGTCATGGATGGCATATTCTGAGAATCACAGAAGTTAAAGAGGGAAGAGACTAGATACGGAGACCACGCTTCATCTTTTTGATTCTACCCCATTGGTCCATGTTAAACAGATTTCTGCTGACCTAACTACATTTGCACTCACCAGGGATCTCCTGGTGGCAAGTGCAATTGGCCATATTGTATTCAATCCCAGGGAGCTACTGGTATTTGCAATGTGAATGCCAAGGACTGAGATATTACTCTAGTTTTTGACTCAGTCAAATCTCACTAAAGTTAAAGGCAGTTTGCATGTATAAAAACTAAAAGGCTTCAGCACTTAGCCCCAGCTCATAGATTAATTTAATTAACTACAGTTTCTAAGTATAAATCTCAGATTGGACATTTTAATTAGAAAGGCAATGTCATTAAGGGTTTGATCCAAAATCAATTGAAGTCAATGGGAGTCTTTCATTTGACTTCAGTGGGCTTTCAGTCAGGCCCTAATAGAACATGGGATCAAGGTATGCCCAAAATAATTCTGGATACCAATGGAGTAAGCTCCCCTACCCCAGTTTTCTATTTACGTGGGCCACAGCTAAGTGACTCTTTGGTGGTTAAATGAGGGACAACTGAGTGGCTGAGGTGACAGTGTTGTCCCAATCTCACAACAGCAGGAGAGTACAGTATCATTTAAGGCGGGCCATTTCTTGTGATAATTATCCCAATCACCTGCAGTAATCGAACCAAGGACTTCAGCATTGACAAGAAGGGGATCTGATTACTTGACCTAAAGGACCAGGCCTTCAGGCCTGTCAAGAGTAAGCCAACCTCATTCAGTCCTCACCATGTTGTCTTACATGCAAGGATGACTTTGGGTGAATCAGGGTGTTATGATTGGTTAATAGCCTTTCGGCTAGTACAGTTAGGGCCTGATCCTGTGAAGAACTGATCTCCTTCAAATTCCCATTGACTCCTACTGAATTAATATCTGACTGAAGTAAAACATGTCTTTTAAGGAAGATTACAATAAATAAAAAATCCCAGACTCACTTTAGGACCAGAAATCATTGGAAAAGCTAACTTCATAACCAAGCTGGTAACCTTCATACAAATCACAGTAGCAAAATTCTGTAGACCAAGAACATTCACTGATTGGAATGCTGGCAGACACATACCCAGTTTGATATTTGGCAATTTTTTTATCTATTTGTTTGAGTTTGAAAGTTTCTGACCATATTGATTCCTGCCATTCTCGGGAGTATCAAAGTTTGACACACGTGAATTTATGAAAAAGGCTATTTCATTTTTTTGCACCTGGCGGGTAGTTAAGTTTGTATATTGTCCAAAATATGTCATGAGCTTTACAGACTTTCCAACTTAGTCATATAGACTGTCAACAAAGCCCATGACTCATAGATTGAGATACATCCAGTGCATTGTCCATAAAGGTAATTGATTCTTTTTTTAGCTTCTTTTTCCACTTTTTAAACAGCCAAAGCTTATCTTTGAAATTACATAGCTCTACTCTACACTGTGAGGGCTTGTAAAAATATAACTTTGAGTTATGTTTATTTTCATTCTTTTAAAAGGAATACAGAACATCTTCCAGGCTGAAAGTTTTGTAGTTGGAAGAATCTATTCTAACAGAATCTATTGGTTTGTAAATCAATATGCCCTGTTGATTAATTTCATGATGAAAAACGCATATGCCTTTAGGCTCTGTTCCACTTAGAGTCTGGCTTCATTATTGGACTAAACAATGCGGGCTTAACTCTGCCAGCCTTCCTTATGTTCAGTACTACTTACACACACAAATATTTCCATAGAAATGAATGTTGTTCCTTGAGGGGGGCAAGGCCCTGCTCAACGTAAAAGTGATAGAGCTTGACACACTGAATAAACATTCGAGCATAGAAAACACATGAGAGAGTCTAAGATTTTCACAGGCCCACACATGATTTGGACAACCATTAATTTTAATGGGAATCAAACATCCAAATCCCGTAGACAACTTTGTTAAGCCTCAGCCTGGCTTCAGATAAGAAGCCTCCCCAAATCTGTTAAATCAGAGATGGTCTGGGAACACTGAGGTTCTGCTGTTAGGCCTGTGATAGCATTTGATCCTGTGCAGCAGAGGTGACGGTGCTGCGTGATTAGGATGTGGTTAAAAAGTGGTATGTAACACAGGAGAAAGTGATCCTGTGCTATAGCTTTGCCATGCAGCTGACATGTTACTATTTCCTAAGAGCAGGACTTAGGCCTAAGTGTTTATCTAATTGCTTCATTAGTATGCTGGGGATCACACGTTAGCCCTTGTCTCCACATACACCTTTATACACATTTCACTTTTATGAGTACAAGAGTAGACACACTGAGGTGTTGAGATTTACTAGCACTGAGTGTGGAGGTCTGTACCTGTGCTTAACTTTACTTTCACCAATAGGTTCTACTTGCTTTTGTGCTGGGGTATGAAAACTTTAATTTATTATAATTGGAGATATACCCATCTCCTAGAACGGACCTTGAAAGGTCAGTCTGGCCCCTTGCCTTCACTAGCAGGACCAAGTACTGATTTTTGCCCCAGATCCCTAAGTGGCCCCCTTAAGCAGGCCCATGCTCAAACCACTGAGCTATCCCTCCCCCAACTTTGTTTGGCTTTCTGTGCACTGTATCAGAACTCACAGATTTAAGGACAAAGAGTAGGTAAAATGTCACTCCAGCAAGAGCCACCAGTTATTGTCCAAGCCCAAAATTTTCGAAAGTGGCTAATAATGTTCAGTGCCTCAATTTTTAAATGCCCAGGTGGAGCCACCTTAAAAGGGGTTTTTGCAGAGGACGGATGTTCAGCCTTTTCTGAAAATCAGGCTCCTTTAAGATAGCTCATGTTGGTCACCCAAAAAGGGAGGCATCAACTTGTGACTTACTTCTGAAAATCTTGTCCCAACTTCATCAAAGACTTCAGTGGGTGGCCAGCTGAGGAAATTGTAAGGAAACAAATGCAGTTTTGTGCATATTGGATACATTATGAAATAATTAGTCATGTTTCAGTTTAAATAACAGGAAAAAAAACTTTAATTAAGACTTCTAATTAATAGCTGAAAGATTAATCAATCAATAATTATAACTATGATTATTGGGTGTAATTGTCCTTAATTGGAGGGGCTGATTAATAATCAGAATAAACCTTGCAAAATTTCTGACTTGAAAATGGTAGGAAGTGAGGATTCCAGTCCATAGAGTTAAAAAGAAATCCAAGAATCATAGAAGATGAGTATTCAGCTGCTTAGTCACAAAAGACAAAACGTGATTGAAGTGGAAGAAAAGATTCCATTGTTAGGCATACAAACGATTGTATTACTAATCTGTGAAAGTTTTCCATTAGTACAGGAAAAATATTCACCTGAAGAAGCTGAGCAAGCCTGCTTCTGAAATCAACAAGCCTTTATATTAGATATACTGGCTTAAAGAGAAATTTTGGATCTGAACAGCCCCAACATTTAATGATGGGTATCAATGGAGAGTGGTCACTATTCTAAGCACTATCTGGAGCTGCATTTTGAAAAAGGTCCCTTATTTTCATAATAGGCAGAATCATCCCCCTGGTTTTCACCACCTCTTCTCCCCAAGATTTAAGATGTCCAAAACCAAGATCAAGATCTGAAGTTTGGAGCTCTAACTGTAAGGACCAAAATGTGTAGAAGTCAAGTCTTCCAAATCAGAACCAAGTGTTAAATTGGCCTTCTTCCTGATCAGATGTAAATGGCATACCTCCATTGAGGGATAAAAAGACTGAGAGGAACAGTTAGATCACACCTCCAGACTGAAGTGCAGACACACTCTAGTCCAGGGATCGGCAGCCTTTGGCACATGGTCCATCAGGGAAATCTGCTGGTGGGCCGGGATGGTTTGTGTACCTGCAGCATCCACAGATTCGGCTGATCGCATCTCCCACAGGCCACGGTTCACTGTTCCAGGTCAATGCGGGAAGCAGTGTGCGCCGAGGGATGTGCTGGCCACCGCTTCCCGCAGACCTCTTTGTCTCAGAGATCCCCTGCCTGGGTCAAGGAAAAAACATCAAAGGCATTGCTTAGGCAAGGGATGAGCAGTGACTTCTGCTTTTGTACCAGACACTGTTCTAATATCCTTTCAATCCATCCCTACCCAGTTTGTCATATTTCTGTTGTACCCTGTCTGTCATGTGGATTGTGAGTCTGTTGAGGTGGGGACTGTCTTCTTTGTTACAACACCTACCACAATCAGTCCTGGATTCTCAGCTGAGGTCCCAAGGCAATACTGTAATACCAACAGCAATGCTCACCCTTACTGTTGTCATCAGTGGGGCAACACAGAGAAAGGTCGCACTGCCGCTGCTTATGTTCTGTCTCCTTTGAGAACAGATAAAACACTTTGGCCTTCAGAGCTGTCATTCTGTCTTCTTTCGCAAACCCTTTACCTTCACCTAAGTACTGTTCTACAAGATTTCAATGTAATTGTCAATGCAACATGGATTTTACGATGATGAAAGCAGAATCATAATACACGATTACTCATGCTGCAGTACACAGTCAATGACAGCTTTCTCTTGGTAAAGACCATGGAACTAGGCCCTTATAGCTCAATCTTGCAAGGTGCTGAGAAGAGGCCGTTGGTTCTTATTACTAAGCCTGCCAATGTGAGAGTGGGATCTTTGTTTCTTAAAGACACACTGGAATAATATTTCAGTATGCCCCTGGACCCCAATCTCATCACAGAATCAGTGTGCATGGGCACGTATGTCTGCACTGATGCTGCATTAGGGGATGGACAACTCAGATGACTACTGAAAAAAGGCAAGTTAAACCATATCTGAAAATATTTCCAAGTAGTCTCCATTGATGTGAGCTGTGCAGTTCCTGGCAGTAGCCATTTTAATGGTAATTCCCACAGGAAACTTACCCTGCTGACATGTGTCAAGACAGGCAGGCCAGAGCTGTGGCTGGAGACCTGGTGAACAGAAGAAAATTTCTGCAGTAATTATTTTTAGTAATATTTTGTTCTGGGTGAAGGAGAAAAGCTGGGAGTAGGTACTGTCTCTCAGATGAGATCCCCTCTCCCATCGGGAACAATTCCAGCTGAGGTAGCTAGAATTTCTCTTGGGAGAATCTAGGAAGAACCTGCTGAGTGGTACTACCACTACCTCAGGAAAAGGCATAGCATACACTTTGCTCTACCTAGCCAACTATGATTGTGATGTGTGCAAAGAGGTAAAGTTATGGCTGTTCTTTCACCTGGCTGCTCTCTACCCACTTTCAGATAGGTAGCACTCAAGGTCCACTAGCAGGGAGCAGTGCCAACGTTCAGCAAAGGAATTCTATCTATGCTGTACGTGGGTCTCAAGGAGCAACAAGTAATCACCTTTCAGCCCACTTCCTGTGTCCACATCTTCGCGGGGTCAGTCAGAATCTAGCCCTTTCCATAAGATGAGGGATGATCTTGTGGTTAAGGAACAGGAAACTTTCATTCAGTTCTTGACTCTGCCACAGAATTCCTGTGTGACTGGTGGCAAATCTTTGGGCCTCAGTTCCCCATCTATAAAAGGGGATAATAATACTAAGCCATGCCCAGTCAGCATGTCACTCCGTCTCCCTCAGTGATGACTAGACTTAACTTTCTTTCTATTTCTTTGTCTATTAAGACAATAAGCACCCGAAGAAGCTCTGATCACAGTTGGGGCATCTAGATGCTAGATGTGTAGTTACAAAGGTGTGATAAGTAAATGTGTAGCAATCATCCTCACAAAGAGAGTATATTGACTGTGGGTGAGGAATAGTCAGGCCAAGCAGATTAACTCTTAAACATCAAGGATCTTTTTTCCTCCAGGCCTTTTTTAAATGTGCTCTGCAATGCTTCAGCAGCTTGTCTGCAAGCATCAACATTTTTTTTCTTCCTTTAAACATTTTTTTTTAGCAAATTTCATGGCACTGAAAGATGAGGGTTTGACAATCTTAAAATTTCCCTTGTATCCATAGAAGAGATGCAGCATAGGCAGAATAGATGCAGGTTTCTCCCTACTCCTAGGTGCCTGTGCCTTTGTTTTGAGCAGGAGGGATATCTCCACAGAAGGAAAGGGTTGTTACTCATCCTCATTCCCATTTTATCCTTGGTCTTTATGCTGGGATATCAATGTGGGGGTTGACTGTGGTACTTTGGTTTTTGTGTGAAACAGGCTTCTGTTCCTAAGACACTGTGCTGAGGCTACCCAACTCATTTCACACGGCCCAAGGCACAGCCATCATCTGATAATCTCTTTCAGAGTGCAGTTTCAGGTTGATTACCAATTCATTCAGGAACCCATGGGAGAGGGTTCCTATGAACCACTCCTCCCCCATCTCCCAAGCTATCCATCACTTGATGACTTGCCATAAGATGGCCGCTGTGCAATATTTTGGAAGCAGCACAGGAGAGGTGCTTTGTGAGGGTCACCAGCTCTCACTGCTGTCGGTGTAATATGGTCACTAAATTCCCAAAGACAATATTACTGCAAATCATCTCAAATGTGCTGCAGGCAGTAGAATGATCCCATAATCAAAGAGCTAGGTCTTTGAGGACAAGTTTAATTACTTTAATCTATACAGCCTGGAAAACATAATGGTTAATGGGGTAATCTACTGAAGTATTTGGAATTTTAAATAGTATAGACTATGCCCTGTATGAGACAAATCTCAGCACAGCAGAGATGATAAAACTAGGAGCATAAATGGTGACTGAAGGGAGCCTTAGATGTTCATAAATCAATAATTGATAAAATGTACTCTTGTGTAACTAAGTAGAATTTTATGCTGTAGGTAGAATAAACTGATTACATGATACTATGGTGCTCAGTGGAATTATGGAATGAGCTTCATTCATTCACTCTAATTGCTGCATATTTGTATACAAACAGCTTAAATGGGTCTATCTGTTTTACAGGCTATAAAGCTGCAAGCAATGCCTGCCCTTTGAGTCCAAAGATGGAAGCCATGATATTGTCCCGGTACTGAGTGTCATGCTGCTGAACCTCCTGCAGAACAGCAGATACATATAGAGACTGATGTTCTCAATACTTCTGGTCATGAGAGAGTCCAAAGCAGTTTTCTGTGTCCAAGTCAATTTCCAATGAAGGTATTGATCCACCAGAGGCAGGTGCTGCGGGAATTTAAGAATGAAGTGATTGAGCTGTAAAAAAAACAAGTAATATCTCATTAACGTCATCTACTGGAGGTGTTATATCTATCTTTTAAAAAGACATTACAGATGAACAGGGGAACTACAGACCACTGACCTTCATATCAGCAAATGGATGAAAACAAGTTGCAGTGGGGGAGGTCTAGGTTGGATATTAGGAAATACTATTTCACTGGGAGGGTGATGAAGCACTGGAATGGGTTAACTAGGAAAGCGGTGGAATCGCCATCCTTAGAGGTTTTTAAGGCCCAGCTTGACAAAGCCCTGGCTGGGATGATTTAGTTGGGGTTGGTTCTGCTTTGAGCAGGCAGTTGGACTAGATACCTCCTAAGGTCTCTTCCAATCCTCATCTTCTATGATTCTATGATAATTGAAAATAGGATTATAAAACACCTGGATGATCACAAAATGTTAGAAACAAACCAGTGAGAATCTGTAAAGGAAAATGTGCCTCTTTAATTTACTAGAATTATTTTACAGTGTCAATTCAATATTGACTAAAGAAGAACTAGTTGACAATCTTTTGGGACTTTCAAAAGGCTTTTTGGGAAATTCTCTCACAAGAGATTATTAAGGAAATGAATTAGCCTAGGAAAAATAGGCAACACAGTACAGTGGAGTAGAAAGTGGCTAAGAAACAGGAAGCATAAGGAATAAATGATCAATTTTCAAAATGGCCTGGCAAAGCTGGATAAACATTTGCTTTCACGTGAAATGGACATTTGTCTTTACATTTGTCAAAATTTATCAAAATTGTAGGGATTTTGTTAAAACTTGAAACCAGATTCCCCCCCTTCCAAGTTTCTGACAATGGAAAATAAAAATAAAACAGGTTTTGGTTGTTGAAAACTGAAACATTATCAATTTTCCAATGAAAGCCTGAAAAAAATAACACACACACACACACACACACACGCAATTTAGACAAACATTTTGGAAGATAAAGAGTTTTGAAGACTATGCCCCTTTGATAATACTGATTGATCCCTTGTTGGTACTAGAGCTCATTGCACAGTACAGAGTTCAGTGTATTAAAGGTTTAATGAACTGAATCCTACAGTTTTGATTCATACCTATACAATGAAGAGGTGGAATGGGCTGATGAATTGTCTCTTGGCTTATTGGGTCAGAAGATGTAGGTTACAGACCCAGCTATACCACTGAGGTATTCTTACAAAACTAAGGGTACGTCTACACTGCACGATTATTTCGAATTAGCTTAAACCGATATTACAAAACAGATCTAATAAAATCGGTTTAGCGCGTCCACAGTGGGATCCCGAAATCATTGTTTGCGTCCATGGCCGAAAGCTACCATCAATTTCAGGAGCGGTGCACTTGTAAGCTGTTCCTCAGCTATCCATAGTTCCCACTTCCGTGTTGAGAGCACAGTGCCTGATGGGGCAGAAAACACTGCCCCGTGTGTGCTTGGGGTACAGCCTCACCCCTCCCTTTTGAAGAGCAGACAACCCTTTTGCGCCTTTTTCGCGGAGTGCCATTGAGCAAAACGCCATAGGCACAAGCAATCTTTCCCTTTTTTTTTCACGTTGTGGTGGGGAAATAAACTGAGGAGCTGTTCCCTGAACCCACGCCAGACACTGTGTTGAACTACAGACATGGGAGCTCAGCCAGAAAATGCAAATAATTTCAGAGACTGCTGTGACTGTGGATAGCTGGAGTCCTCAGTACCCCCTCCCTCCCTTCATGAGCTCCATTTGAGTCTCTGCTTCCGTTACGCTTGTCACACAGCGCTTGTATTCCTGGGAAGGTTTTTATTATTTCAAAACGCCTTTGGGGCATTTCGTGTTCTGTAACCGAGCCTGCAACAACAGATTTTGCTCCCAATACAGGCGATCAGAACCTAGTGATCTCCGTAACGGTCTATGCTGGAGCTCTTTTCGATGTTCAAAGCTGCATTGGCCACCAGGCTGGATCAGAGCTCACGCTGGCAAGCAGGAAATGTAATTCAAAAGTCGCGGCTTTCCTGTTTTACCTGCCCGCTGGCATCCGATTCAGATGCCAAGCGGTCGTGCCTGCACTCTGTGATGCCCCCGAGGCCAATAACGTCGTAATTTCCGTCGACATGAACCCTATCCGAGTATCAATCGAATTTAGCGCTACTCCTCTCGTTTGGGAGGAGTTCCCGAAGCGACTAAGGACCGTTGTAAGCTCGATATTATGACGACTCGTGTTGAACGGATACAGCGTAATCTAGGTATATGGCCATGTAAACCGATTTAAAGTCGCATTGTGTAGACTTGGCCTAAGTCAAGTATGCTTTGTGCCATTAAATTCTTAACATACTTATAAAAATTGAACAGTTCTATTAGCAAGTTACAGTTTTCCCATTCTCAAGGCTGATTTGGCTTGGTAAATGGCTCCACTGCACTTTTTAACTCAGAATCAAAATTTATGCAGCTGTATTTCAGACTCTTGACGTCTTGTAAGGATCTTTTTAACCTACTCTTTTGGAGAACGGCTTCTTTGTGTGCTGCTGATATTGCTATATGTTTTGTTTCCTGAAACAATTTTAATCATTCCCAATGAAAAGTCTCCTGAGAAACAGAAGGGAGGATGACATAGTGGTCATGGTGTCTAAATACGACATGTTCCAGTGAGCTTTTCACACCTTGTAGAATTATCAATTTCCCTTAAATGTGGTTAAGAACTAACATAGCCATAAGCCATATGCTCTCTGCAAAACATTTCACCTTACTCTGTGGATCTGAGGCAACTGAGAGTTCTGCACTGCCAGAGTAACTCACAATTGACTCTCTGCTTGTTTTTAATTGGAACATGTTTGTTGCAGAATAGTGGGTTGCGAACTGGCATGTGCAGATGCTAAGTTCCCCACCATTCAATAGGCACGCACTTCCTTAAGTGCCATTCTATATACTGGATGGAAATACCAGAACGAGTTGCCAAACTGTCCTGTATCGACTGATCTATAACAGCTGCCATTGTAACAGATTTTTAAAATGCTAAATTAGGGTGTGCTTGTCAGCCCTGGAGAGAAGACCACCAAGAAACACAATGAAGCACCCATGTAGGATGTTCTGATTGTCCCCTTCGCCTGAAAAGCTTCATTACCCATGAACGTCAGCACTAGACTCATGTACCACCTAGGTTGCTCGCCTCATGGATCAATTTGTATGAGCAAATTGAACAAGGCCTACCAAGTGTAGTTCTCTAAAACATCTCTCAATCTCCAACGTAAGATTCGCCCAATAAAAACAATGATTATAGTTCGACCCCTAGCCTCCTCTCCAAAATTTGCATGATAACATCCACACCCCGTTATTTGCTTGTGCGCCCCAACTTCCTACTCAGGATATGGCTGATGTCCTGTGCTGTGTACCCATCACTCTGCTTTAATGCTTTGAATTTCGCTAAACTCATCTCAGAACATTGGAAATACTGTGGCCAATCCACCTAGTCTAAGATCCTTCATCACAATGCCAGCCACTCAGAGGAAGGACAATCGCCCTGCGGTGATGGAAAACTACTCCCAGGGAAAAGTTCCATCTTACCACCAATAGTTGTTAGCTAAGCCTGAAACCATGAGGGAATTTGCTTCTCATGTTGCCCACATGAATTTTGGCAGAGAGAATGACTCCCTTTCCTATGAGCTATGATTTTTGGAATCTCTACACCGAGGTCTGTGTGAACATCTAATATGGGACTTTGCTCATTAGAACATAAAACATAAGAATGGCCCTACCGGGTTCAACCAAAGGTCCATCTAGCCCAGTATCCTGTCCACCCGACAGTGCCAATTGCCAGGGCCCCAGAGGGATGGAACCAAACAGGCAATGATCAAGTGATCTCTCTCTTTCCGTCCATCTCCATCCTCTGACGAACAGAAGCTAGGGAACACCATTCCTTACCCATCCTGAACTAAAGCCATTAATGGACTAAACCACCATGAATTTATCCAGTTCTCTTTTTAGATGCGTTATAGTCCTAGCCTTCACAACCTACTCAGGTAAGGAGTTCCACAAGTTGACTGTGCGCTGCACGAAGAAGAACTTCCTTTTATTTGTTTTAAACTGCTGCCTCCATGTGCAGCCATTCAGCTGCAAGTCACAAAGCCGAGATGTGCTTGCTTGGTAACAGCCCTCAAGCAATAAGCAAGGCTACACCCCAACCTTCAAACCACCTCATTTTAGCGATCTGCTTGACTTTACGATCTGCCTTATTAATTTCATTGGTGACCTCTAGTTCTTTATTATGGATAAGTAAAATAACTTTTCCTTATCCACTTTCTCTACATCACTCATGATTTTATATACTTCTATCCAATCCCCCCCTTAGTCTCCTCTTTTCCAAGCTGAAGAGTCCTAGCCTCTTTAATCTCTCCTCATATGGGACTCTCTCCAAACCCTTAATCATTTTAGTTGCCCTTCTCTGAACTTTTTCTAATGTCAGTATATCTTTTTTAAGATGAGGATATCACATCTGTACACAGTATTTGAAATGTGAGCGTACCATTGATTTATATAAAGGCAGTAATATATTCTCAGTCTTATTCTCTATCCCCTTTTTGTGGGGGGAAATGCCCCTGCAAAACTGGCCATGCAGGTGAGATTTGACAGAATGGCTTACATAGAATGCTGTTACCCTGGCTTTCCTGCCAGACACCTATAAGGAGAACCCCAGTCCATTGCTTATTATTCAGCTATTTCCTCTTGGGTGCTGGACCAAAACAGAAGCACCCTACAGAAGTGCATGTTGATTGACTTCCTGTCACTGTTTTTCTATGCTACCCTAGCCTCTGTGCACAGCCTCCTGTGCATCATGCTTAGTTGTGCTGCCTCTGCTATATGCTTTTGTTTTCCTGCATTTTTCAGATGAATTCCCAGTGCCTGTAAGCTTTTGGTTTTTTGTGTCTTACGGGTTGATTGAGCCCTGAACTTTACTGGCCTGGGAAGTTTGTTATTATTTGTTTATCCAATACCCAAAGTGAGATGAGCTCTTTACACACGAATAAAAGACACAGCCCACAACCCAATGAATTTGCAATCTAAATGGCTGCAAGACATACCCAGGGAAGAGAAAAAATAAAAGACAAGGGAGTGAGCAGGGGGAAATGGAGGGCAAAGATTGCAAGTACACAACCATATGTTGGTTCTGCACACGCTCTACAGGTTTTTAGTTCTGTTCTGATACTACCTTTGAGCAGGTATCCACAGCTCACCACTACTATTTGCTGACCTGAGCCCAACCAGGTGAATGGACAGTTCAATTACCTTTTAATAGACCACAATGACTGTGCTGATGAATGCTCTGGTTCTTCTTCACTCTCCAGAAACCTTCTTGCTGAATCTCATTCATCATCACAGTTGGTTGGGAAACTGTTTTCCCATCCTGTGAAAAAATTTGAGATTTCATTTTTTTTCTCCATCCTGAATTAAGATGAAAAGTAACAAACTTCAAAAACGTTTACAAACTGAAAATCGGGGGGTGAGGAGAGGGGTAGGTTCAGGTCTATCCGAATCTTCATTCTTCTTCTTCTTCTTCATATAATTTGTTTAATTTTTAAATGAAAAGACATTTTGAACTGGAAATCAGAAATTTTTGTTTAAAAACATTGAAATGGGATATTTCAACCATTTCTAAACTTTTTTCCCAGTCAACAAAATTAATCCAATTTGATCCTTCCCACACACACACAAAATTGATGTTGATGAATTAGCATTTTTCATTACTTTTTTGTTGAAAAAAAAATCCTGACTTTCTCTCTTTCTCACACACATACACGCACACACACTCTCTCTCTTTCTCTGTCATACACACTGTCTCTCTCTCACACATACATACACGTGCTCTTTCTCTCTCTCTCACACACACACACTCTCTCTTTCTCTGTCACACACACACACACACACTGACCTGTTTGTAAAATACCTTTGTATGTATATACAAGGGCATATTCTTTGAGATAGGGGTGTGATTCCAGGAAACATATCCACACTAGCTCTGATTCAGCTAGCACACAACAAACGGAGTGTAGCCATGGCTGCGGGAAAGGCAGCAGGGGATAGCTGCCCTGAGTACACACCTAGCATCTCAGATGGGTACATACTTGAGGTGGGTAACTCCTTGTGCTGCCATGGTTACACTAGATAGATCAGAGTATTTCTCCTTAAACTGGGCATTACGCCTTCCAACTTGAAGCATAGACATACCCTAAGACTAGGTATACATTGCAGTGAAGTCCAGAGTTTGAACTCAAGCTCAAGCCTAACCCCCTCCATCTACACAAAAATTGCACTAACCTAGGGCCCCATAAGGATGGAGGGTCCAAACCTGAGTCAAGCTGGGACCCAGGGTTCAAACCCTATTGCTTTGCAGCGTAGACCCAGCCTCACTGGACTTGTGCTCTGGGAATCTGCCAAAAGTATTCCACAGTCCAATGGGCCAACTTTCTTTGTTCTCTGGACAGTCAAGTTCGGTGGACAGTTAAGTTTTCCAAAACTACTCCATGAACAAAGAGTGCTCACATTTTGGAAGGGTCTAGGAATTCTGGGATATGGATGGTAGAGCTCAGGCCCGCATAATACAATGTAGACACTGACATCTGAAGTTGGGATCCAGGGTTCAACAATTCCTAAATCAAGATTATAAATGAGCTCAAGCCCCAGTAACTCAAGTTCTACTAACTCTGGGGTTACACTGCAGTGTAGACATACTCTAAGAGTGAGTAAGTGATGTAGACCTCGGTAGTCCCAGAGAGGAAAACAAACCGTATAATTGTAGCAGCTGCCAGAGGTATCCTTTAGTTCAGGGTGCCTAGAAGCAAACATCTGGGGAGGAGATGATCACTTGGATTTTAAGCCCAGTTTTCCAGGCTCGTGTGTGAGATTTACCTCAGTTTGCAACTGTGGCTGCTGCTGTCATAAATAGATAGGTAAGGTAAGGGTTAAGTTTCTTTTACCTGGAAAGGGTAACCAAACACCTGACCAGAGGACCAATCAAAGAACTGGATTGTTTAAAGTCAGGGGCGGGAATTTGTAGACTCGGGGTCTTTTTTGTTTTCTCGGCTATGAGTAAACAAGTNTCGGTATATCGGCCATTAAACCGATTTAAAGTCGCAGTGTAGACCTGGCCTAAGTCAAGATGCTTGTGCATCATAATTCTTAACATACTTAAAAAAATTGTGAACAGTTCTATTAGCAAGTACAGTTTTCCCATTTCTCAAAGGTGCTGATTTGGCTTGGTAAATGGCTCCACTGCACTTTTAACTCAGAATCAAATTTATGCAGCTGTATTGTTCAGATTCTCTGACGTCTTGTAGGGATCTTTTCCATACTCTTTGGAGAACGGCTTGCTTTGTGCTGCTGATTTTGCTATATGCTTTTGTTTTCCTGAAACAATTTTAATCATTCCCAAATTGAAAGTCTCCTGAGAACAGGATAGGGAGGATGACATAGTGTCTGGTGGTCTAAATAGGAAATGTTCCAGTGAGCTTTTTCACACCTTGTAGAATTTCAATTTTCCCTTTAAAATGTGGATTAAACAACATAGCCAAAAGCCATATGCTTCTCTGTCAAACATTTCACTTACTTGGGAGTCTAGAGGCAACTGGAGAGTTCTCACTGCCAGAGTAACTTCAGCAATTGACTCTCTTGTTTTTAATTGGAATCATGTTTGTTGCAGGAATAGGTGGGGCGAACTGGCATGTGGCAGTGCTAATTTCCCCAGCCATTCAATGCACGCACTTCCTAAGTGGCCATTCTTATATAGCTGGAGGAAAATAACCAGAACGAGTTGCCAAACTGGCCTGTATCCGTACTGATCTATAACAGCTGCCATTGTACAGATTTTTAAATGCTAAATAGGGGTGTGCTTGGTCAGCCCTGGGATGAGAGACCACCAAGAAACACAATGAAGCATCCCATGTAGGATGTTCTGATTGTCCCTTCCGGCCTGAAGCTTCATGTACCCATGAAGTCAGCACTAGACCATGGTACCCACCTAGGGGTTGCTCTGCTCATGGATGAGATTTGTATGAGATTGGACACAAGGCCATACCAAGTGTAGTTCTCTAAAACATCTCTTCAAGTCTCCAACGTATAGATCCCAATAAAAACAATGATTAATATTAGTTCGACCCCTTAGCCTCCTCACCACAAATTTGCATTGATAACATCCAC
This sequence comes from Chelonoidis abingdonii, assembly GCF_003597395.2. Classification (NCBI taxonomy): domain Eukaryota; kingdom Metazoa; phylum Chordata; order Testudines; family Testudinidae; genus Chelonoidis; species Chelonoidis abingdonii. The sequence goes on from NC_133774.1 coordinate 9,351,121, forward strand.
ACCCCTTTTTATTTGCTTGTGGCCCCAATCCCTCTTCATCATGATGGCTGATGTCCTGTGCTGTGTTACCCATCACTCTGCTTTAATGCTTTTGAATTTTGCGCTGAAACTCATCTTCAGAACATTGGAAATACTGTGGCCTATCCACCTAGTCTAAGATCCTGTCATCAACAATGGCCAGCCACTTCAGAGGAAGGAGCAATCGGCCCTGCGGTGATGGGATAAACTACTCCCAGGGAAAGGTTCCATCTTACCCCCAATAGTTTGAGTTAGCTAAGCCTTGAACCATGAGGAATTTGCTTCTCATTGTTGCCCACATGAATTTTGGCAGAGAGAATGACTCTCCTTTTCCTATGGAGCTATGTATTTTGGAATCTCTACACCGAGGTCTGTGTGGAACATCTAATAGGGACTTGTTGCCATTAGAACATAAGAACATAAGAATGGCCCTACCGGGTCAGACCAAAGGTCCATCTAGCCCAGTATCCTGTCCACCGACAGTGGCCAATGCCAGGTGCCCCAGAGGGAGTGAACCTAACAGGCAATGATCAAGTGATCTCTCTCTTTCCGTCCATCTCCATCCTCTGACGAACAGAGGCTAGGGACACCATTCCTTACCCATCCTGACTAATAGCCATTAATGGACTAAACCACCATGAATTTATCCAGTTCTCTTTTAGATGCTGTTATAGTCCTAGCCTTCACAACCTACTCAGGTAAGGAGTTCCACAAGTTGACTGTGCGCTGCACGAAGAAGAACTTCCTTTTATTTGTTTTAAACCTGCTGCCTCCATGTGCAGCCATTCAGCTGCAAGTCACAAAGCCGAGATGTGCTTGCTTGGTAACAGGCCCTCAGAGCAATAAGCAAGGCTACACCCCAGACCTTCAATCCACCTCATTTTAGCGATCTGCTTGACTGGGATGTGAAGCCTGCCAAACAGCAGCTGATTGGAGCAAAGCGCTATTGAGAATTTGCCAAAAGTTTATTCTTAGCTCTTCCTCTCAGCTCAGGCAACATGTTTAACAACGTTTGCATTTTGTAATGCTTCCTTTAGTCACCATGGCAACCATTAAAACCTAAGGTGTGCGTATGACTAGCACACTCGTAATGTTACTGGCAAAATGAAACCTGGTCTAGGCTACTGCCAGTTGCTATTGATTCAAAGGATCAAAGTATGCTGAGAAGGCAACCAGAAATAGGCCTTTGGCAAGTACTTTGGGAATAAGATTTAACTGGTGTGAGTCACTGTTCTGGACACGTTTGGAACTGAATCTGTCTATCTGGCTAGTCATTCAAACTGGGGTACAGGAATTATTGCTTCTGATTAAGTTACACTTCCTCTTTGAGACCTGCTAAACCATATATGTCAGGAATGGTATGTATCCCTAGCTCGTTAATGTAGAGCTGAAGCAGGCCCTCAAGTACTATAGTAATGCGGGCTATATAAGTACTGCCAACAGACGGATCGACCAGGATTTTGTCCTGAGAATGAACAAGATTGCACAAAATGGCAGATCCAGGTGCCATTTCCTCTTGTGAGAGTTCTGTCTACCACCCATGCAAAAATTCACTTTAAGGGGGGGCTCATTTCCCTCTCAGTGATAGCAGCTTTGTGCTGGAATAACTCTATGGTGTTAAACCCATGTAAAACTGTTGTAACAGAGTGGAAAAACAGATGCTGCTCCACAATGGAATCCCTTATTGTGAAATCATGTCTCTCCTGCCACCCCAGATAAGCTTACGATGAATCAAAACCTGCAGCATCTAATACTGCCCTTATGGAGAAGTCCTATAGAATGTAATGGGGTTGAAACCTATAAGCCACTATAGAAATTATATCGGATTCTATAGAAATGACTCTAAATATCCATATAATTGACTAGGGAATGCTATCGTTTCATACCATACTACAGCTGTGAATGGATAATAATATCCCTGCATTTAGAATTATCTATATCAGTTTAAAATTATTTTGCCAGTTTACCACTCTCTTAAACTCCAGGAATTTTCAGACATCAAAGTACTTCACAAAATAGCACAGGATTATGATCTTAATTTTACAGTTGGGTAAAGGGGGCACAAACAGGCCAAGAACACCCAGCAATTCCTATTCACTCTCTGTGTGTTGGAAAATAAATCCAGATTGTACTGCATTCTGAGGTCACCCTTTCACACAGGCTGGCTGCAGCATTTGTCAAATCCATTCCCTCCCTTTTGGAAAAGACTAATCCTCCCAGTGACAGGGGACTTGGAGACATTTCATGTTGCTTCTTGAACATGGCTTCAGTTTTCCAATATACCCTAGAATCTACGGAGAGTTGGATCAGATTAGTTTCCAGTACAAAATCAGCCTCATTCTTTGAAACTGTTAGTCAGAATCTTGTTTAATGTGCTGCAAAAATACATGAATGTTCAGAGCCAGTTCAGAATAAATGTGTTCCCACCTATGCTCCCGTTTGTTCGTTATTTCAGGTGCCCATTGCAGTCAGTGTCTGGGTTTTTTTAGCGTTACTTTCAAACTGGCATATCCAACTGCTTTATAGTAGGCAGACAGTAATCTGTCCCGTTAGCTTTTGAATTGTGCAGATTTTTGCCTGCTTAAAATGAGCAGCCAGTTATAAAGAAGCAATGGTTATGCAGTGTTTTGCTTTTTATGTTCTCTTGCATACTTAAGGTTTGCAAGATTGAGGAAACTGCTGGTAAAAATTCACAGATAAAGTGGATGAGTAATACCTTTTATTGGACCAACTTCTGTTGGTGAGAAAGACAAGCTTTTGAGCCACAGTCCTGAAGAAGAGACTCTATATGGCTCGAAACCATGTCTTTTGCACCAACAGAAGTTGGCCCAATAAAAGACATTACCTCACTCACCTTGTCTCGCTAATATCCTGGGACCGACACGGCTACAATTACACTGCATACAACAATGGTAAAAAATCAGACACTCACTGCTCTAGCATCAGATATTCTAAGCCAGAGTTTCACCTGCTGTACGTCAACATAGCTGCATTGGCTTCAATAGAGTTCAGTAGAGTTCCAGCCCTTTCTTTTTCAGTTCTGATCATCCTTATGGAACAAAAAGGAGTGCATGAAAAGACAGTCTGAATGATACTGCGCAGTATGAAGGGAGAATAGTATGTACCTTACTATCCCATAAGAAAGTGCTCTGATGATCATGTTTGGAGGGTTTCCTCAGTACATGAGAGCTATGGGAACTACTCTGGACTGGGATTCAGCCTAGGAATTGTTGAAGCAATATTATAAATCCACAGAGGGAGCAGCAGTGATGACAAATGCCAACCATCTCTGCCTGGGATATAGGATCGAGAGAATGGGTTGCAAGCAAACAAGCTGTCTGGTCTTGTTCTAATAAAATCTTCAAAGGTCCCTCCACCCCCAACAAACAAACAAACAAACAAAAACACTCCAGCCATCTCCTCTCAGGAACATAGATATGAAAATATTATGACTATGAGAAAGAATTACACTGAAAACCTAGTCTAGAATGGACAGGGGCAGCTTTCTCCAACCTTGCTCCAGTATAGGAACATAAAAACTACTGTACTTGAGTGCGAGTATAAATTCCTGCTGCTATGGGCAGGTTATTCTATAATTGTTCATGACATGATTTCACGAACATCCCTCTGAATAAATTAGTACTGGCCACCGTCAGAGACAGGATGCTGTCTAAGGGTGTTATACTCCTGCTTGTCACCATAGTACCTGAGCACCTGATTCGATGGACCAGAGGGTAGATCCAGTTTGGCAATGCCTATCTTCTTATCTTCCTAGAGAGATGCCAGAGAGAGCAAGAACACATCACATGTTGGGGACAAATAATTTTTTCCCAGAACATCAGGCACAATACAGTGCAACTGGCTGCTGAAATGTCATTGCCTTATGGGTCCATCCAGACCTATCTGTTCACAAGGCCTAAATCCATGGTATCTTGGGTTCTGGCTGTAATCCTCCTCGGATTGTGCTGTACACCACTACAGTCTATTTCTTCCTAATCTCATCAAGAAGAAACCTGGGGATTGGGTGATGTCCTGTTGAGTAGCCTCCCTAGTGGAACTGCACAGTGTTCCTGCTGCTGTTCTAAGACATCCTGACATTCAGGGGTAATGTAACAAATCGGATTCCTTTATGGACGGTGAAGGATAGCTTAGCATTTATTTTTCTTGGTTTGTCTTGAGTTCTGCACCTGGCATCCACTGTATAGCTGCTACTCCGAGATCAGGGAAATCTCTGCAGCAGTGGTAGCTGGAGAACTCCTAAACTTGGGACCTGATCCTGAAAGATGCTGAGCAACTGAAATCTCCCTAGAAGTCAAAGAGTTTTACAGCTGTTGGATGCCTCTCAGTACCAGTGCCCTAAAGTGCAATCCTAAAGCCCTTACTCAGATTGTACACAGGGAAAACTATCTTTGAAGAATTGGAGGTGTTGCCTGAATAAGATGATTTTTTTTGCAACCAAGAGTATCACGGGCCCAGACAGCAGTGAACAGAGATAGGAAAAAAAGAGGAGGGACCTTACAGCCTAGGGAAATCTTGACAAACCCAAGAATCATAAGGTCAGATTCTCAACTGGTGTATAGTGTAGTGACAATAGTAGCTAGCACAGTTAGAATACTGTGAAAAGATATGTGGTAGGTCCTTATCATGCCTTCAGCTGCATGCTACCCACCAGAGAACATGGATATAAGTTACATGCGTTAGAAAGCAAGCTATGCAGTCTACACTGAAGTCAATGCGACTGTGCCTGCGACCAAGTTCTGACCAATGGGAATAAAATAAAAGTAGCAATAGCTTTCTTCGAACAAGAAGGCGGTGCAAGCATGAGAAGATAGTCAGAAGTCAGGAGATCCTGCAATCTAATCATGGTTCTGCTGATGCCTGCCTGCATAGTCTTCAAGCGAGTCACCTCCCCTTTTGAGCTCAGTTTCTCCACCCATAAAATGGGATAAAGACTACCTGCCTAGATCATGAAAACACTGGGACAAATTCTTTCCTATGCTAGAGCTGCACTTGGCAGACGATGAGGGAGCACGTGGGGGCAGGGGACCAGATCTGGTTCTACGATTCTGAGGGCTGGGCCTGATGCTACTTACTGTTTCTGTTGGGTAGCTCTAAGTTATGCTGCTGATGTAGAATCTCTAACCATCTGCCAGTGAAGCAGAGCTACACCATCCCCCAGATGTGCCCCCTGTGCTGGGAGAGAATAGGGTCAGAGACTGCATCAGTAAATTCCCTTACAACAGGGAATTCTCTGCTGGCAAATTACATCTGGATTATCACCCGTTTACACTCCCTGAGTGGTGCAGAGGGTCCTGAAACCAAGCTTGAGAAACAAAACTGTTTGCAAGGTTTTAATTAGTTATTTCCTGTACAGTGCCTTGGACATGCAAAGTGCATCTCAAAGTGCTAATTGTTCTGACTGAACCCTCCCCCTCCCCGCTTTCCAGTGCAGCAATAACCTGTACACAGCCTAACTTACTAGTATACACACTGCAATTGTGTGTCTTCCTCAAGGGATATTTATCTTCCCAGCATGATTGCTAAGATAAATGCTAAAGTTTGAAATTCAGAAGTGCTTACTGCAGGGCATTATGATAAGACAAAAATAAATAAATAAATAAACTTGACAGACAAAACACTTACATAAATTATTTAGCCTTTTAATTGAAATATATTTCATAACAGATTTCGTAGCTGGTAGATTATTTTTTTTCAAGGCGTTTATTTTTTTCTGAAATAATAATATTTTTTAAAAGGCCCTTTCGGCTCCCTGTAGCTTTACAGAAATACAGACAAAATTCTTGAACAGCAGAGTGCTGCAATTTGAACAATAACAGTCAACATAACAATTAGAACAGTTTGTTACAGGGACCGGGAATAGAACTATCTTCACGGAATATTCTACATACAGAACTGTTGAGTCACTAGCATTCCAAGCTGCTTCTCTTCATCTGAAGGGGAGCAATGCCACACAGCAGCTACTGCAGGAATAGCAGCCACAAGAGGCGTTGTCTTGAGCAGCAAGAAGCTATGCTGAAATGATTTTGCTTTCTTTTTTATTTTTCAGGAGCCCCACTGATGATCTTTAAATTCTCTCTGACTCCCTCCTCATGCAAGAAAAGGCTTGAAGTCATTTTCTGATAGCGCGGTCCCATGTGCATGCCTTTCTGTTGCCATGGGTCACTCAAAAGGATAATCTCATCCGTAGTGTCAAGAGATGCAGAGGAGCTGGATCAACAAGATTTCTTTGAGAAACGTAACTGATGAGCATTTTGCATTGGTGTTCCTTGCTTTCTGTCTTTCCAGAGGTGTTATTTAATCTAATCACCAAGTTGTATTTGCTGTTTTAATGAATAGGAGTATGTCTTTTTGTTGTTTTTATTGTTAATTCTCTGTGTAGCGTCTCAGCACAAGGGATTCTTTAGCCATATAGTCTTTTATTTTAAGCACCGGGGGCCAAATTCTGATTTGGGTTATATCACTGTAGGTCTGAAATGACTTCAGCAGGGCCTTTTCAGATTTACATTGACGTATTGAAAGCAGAGTTTGACTTAATGTGTTTGAAGACACTTGGTGTCCAGGAAGCATTCGCTAAGATTTGTTCGTACTCTCATTTCTACTCAGCAGCTGGTTTGCTAATTGCAAAAGGATCTTTTATGTTATTTTTTTCTTAGCAAAACAGTGGCTCCAGGATCACAGTGTTACTTGCTCACACTTGGTGTCTTCCATGGACATATTTAACACCTCAACATTTAATGCAGCCCAAAATATAATTGCTGTCCTCTGCGCTTGGTATAAGGAAGTAGCATAGTTCAATGTGTGTACTGAATATAACCAAGGGCCCAATGCCTTTAGGAAGTATTTCATCAATCCTATTTGAAGAATAAGTTATTTGGATCAGATCCTCAGCTAGTATATATTGAGATAGCCCCATGCAAATTTACACCAGCTGAGGCTCTGACTCTTCCTATACTGATTTCCTCAGAAGAGAAAATATGGGACAGAACCTCATCTCTGTTGCATCAGTGCAAATCCAGAATCAATTAGACCAGATCCTCAGTTTGTGCAAATTGGTGTAACTCCGCTATGGAACTATGGTGGTTTATTCCAGCTAAGGATTTGGTGCATTAACTTCAATAGCCTTGCTCCAGATTTACACCCTGGCAACTGAAATTGGAATCTTGTCCAATATTTCTTTCAATTGTGTAACCTTTTCAATAGTGCATTGCTATTCCTATTTCCACTCCTGCCTGAAAGATTAACGAAATAACATAATGCTGATAAGAGTCTCAGTAAAGAACTATAACAAATTAATTACAAACGGTAAAAAAGCAAGTTTTTTTTTAAAACTAAGAGATCTGAATGATTGATAACAGAAACGGAGAAAGAGTAAGAGCTGATTTGCTGATGATCTCTCAGAAGCCACAGATTTAATTCCCAGCACTTCTGATTTCATTAAGAACTTCAGCCTTTTCCAATGGCAGCACAATTCCTGAGCGTGACAAAAGCAGATGGCAATGATGGTGGAACTGGTAAGACTCCAGAAGTAGCACTCTGTCTCCTAAATCAGGAGGTTACACCTTCAAGTCTCAACCGAAGAACTCAGTCTTCCCCAAATCCCATAAATCTTGTTATACAGGGACTCAGTTTTCAAGGTTTCTAAGTGACAGCTTAAAAAAGATCCTTTCTGTTGGCTCATCTCTAAGATCTCTGGGTAAAGAGAGTGCTAGCAAACCTCACTAGAATAAAGAAAGATAGTCACCGAATTTCTCAGCTGCTACAAATTAACTGGAGCTAGTGAAAAATACCTTACTGTTGGCTATGGAGGGATGCTGAGGACATAGGAGTAGGAATTTAGATTTATTAGGAAATGGGAAAACTTTTCGGAAAGGGGGAGCCTATACAGGAAGGATGGGCTCCACCTAAACCAAAGTGGAACCAGATTGCTGGCACTTAACATTTAAAAAAGTCATAGAGCAGTTTTTTAACTTAGAGTTGGGGGAAAGCCGACGGTTGTGGAGGAGCACGTGGTTTAGACAGAGACATCCCTTAGGGGAGGATCTATTAATGGAGATTCTTTATGTCCTAGTAAGGAGGAGATGATGGAAGATTATAAATTATGGGTAGGATCTGAAAAGAAACAGGCAAATGAAAAAGAGTCCCATTCAATTACATCATATAATGGCAGACAGCTAAAAAATGACATATTTTTAAAGTGCTTGTATACAAATGCTAGAAGTCTAAATAATAAGATGGGTGTACCAGAATGCCTGGCATTAAATGAGGAGATTGATATAATAGGCATCACATAAACTTGGTGGAATGAGGATAATCAATGGAACACAGTAATACCTGGGTACAAAATATATCGTAAGGACAGAACAGGTCATGCTGGTGGGGGACTGGCACTATATGTGAAAGAAAGCATACAATCAAATGAAGTAAAAATCTTAAACGAACGAAACTGTACCACAGAATCACTATAGATAATAATTCCATGCTCGAATAATAAGAATATAGCATTAGGGATACATTACCGACCACCTGACCAGGATGGTGATAGGGACTGTGAAATGCTCAGGGAGATAAGAGAGGCTATTAAAATTAAAAAAACTCAATAATAGTGGGGGATTTCAACTATCCCCATATTGACTGGGTACATATAAAAGGTTTCTTGACACCTTAAATGACTGCTTTTTGGAGCAGCTAGTCCCAGAACCCACAAGAAGAGATGCAATTCTTGATTTAGCCCTAAGTGTAGCAGCAGATCAGTTCCAAGAGGTGAATATAGCTGGACCACTTGGTAATAGTGACCATAATATAATTAAATTTAATATCCCTTTGGCAGGAAAAACACCACAGTGGCCCAACACTGTAGCACTTAATTTCACAAAGGGGAACTGCACAAAAATGAGGAGGTTAGTTAAACAGAAATTAAAAGGTACAGCACCAAAAGTAAAATCCCTGCAAACTTTGTGGAAACTTTTTAAAGACACCATAATAGAGGCTCAACTTAAATGTATGCCCCAAATTAAAAAACATAGTAAAAGAACCAAAAAAGAGCCACTGTAGCTTAACAACAAAGTAGAAGAAGCAGCAAGAGGCAAAAAGGCATCCTTTAAAAAGTGAAAGTTAAATCCTAGTGAGGAAAATAGAAAGGAGCATAAACTCTGGCAAATGAAGTGTAAAAATATAATTAGGAAGGCCAAAAAAGAACTTGAAAAACATCTAGCCAAAGACACAAAAAGTAATAGCGATTTTTTAAAAGTACATCAGAAGCAGGAAGCCTGCTATACAACTAGTGGGGCCACTGGACAATCAAGATGCTAAAGGAGCACTCAGGGATGATAAGGCCATTGCGGAGAAACTAAATGAATTATTTGCAGAAATTACTGGCTGGTAAATCTGACCTCAGTACTGGGGAAACTGGTTGAAACTATAGTAAAGAACAAAATTGTCAGACATATAGACGAACATAATTTGTTGGGGAAAAGTGAATATGTTTTTTGTAAAGGGAAATCATGCCTCATCAATCTACTAGAATTCTTTGAGGAGGTCAACAAGCATGTGAACAAGAGGGATCCAGTGAATATAATGTACTAAGATTTTCAGAAAGCCTTTGACAAGGCTCTTAGACAAAGTAAATAGTCATGGGCTAAGAGGGAAGGTCCTCTGATGGACTGGTAAGTGGTTAAAAGATAGGAAACAAAGGGTAGGAATAAATGGTCAGTTTTCAGAATGGAAAGAGATAAATAGTGGTGCCCCTCAAGGGGTCTGTACTGGTACCAGTCCTATTCAAATATTCTTAAATTATCTGGAAAAAGGAGTAAACAAGTGAGGTGGCAAAACTTGCAGACAATACAAAACTATTCAAGATAGTTAAGTCCTAGGCAGACTTGCAGAGCTACAAAAGGATCTCACAAAACTGGGCAACAAAATGGCAGATGAAACTGAATGTTGATAAATGCAAAGTAATGCACACTGGAAAACATAATCCCAAAGATACATATCAAATGATAGGGTCTAAATTAGCTGTTACTACTCAAGAAGGAGATCTTGGAGTCATTGTGGATAGTTCTCTGAAAACATCCACTCCATATGCAGCGGCAGTCAAAAAAGCTAACAGAATGTTGGGAATCATTAAGAAAGGGATAAATAATAAAACAGAAAATATCATATTGCCTATATATAAATCCATGGTACACCCACATCTTGAATACTATGTGCAGGTGTGGTTGCCATATCTCAAAAAAAGATATATTGGAATTGGAAAAGGTTCAGAAAAAGGCAACAAAAATTATTAGGGATATGGAACAGCTGCCATATGAGGAGAGATTAATAAGAATGGGAATTTTCAGCTTGGAAAAGAGACAATTAAGGGGTATATGATAGAGGTCAGTAAATCATGACTGGTGTGGAGAAAGTAAATAAGGAAGTGTTATTTACTTCCTCTCATAACACAAGCACTAAGGGTCAGCAAATGAAATTAATAGGTAAGAGGTTTAAAACCAAAAAAAAAAAAAAAGATGTATTTTTTTTCACACAACACACAGTCAATCTGTTGAACTCCTTACCGAAGGATGTTGTGAAGACCAAGATTGTAACAGGGTTCAAAAAAGAATTAGATAAATTCATAGAGAATAGATCCATCAAGGGCTATTAGTCAAGATGGGCAGGGATGATCTCCCTAGCCTCTGTTTGCCAGAAGCTGGGAATGGATGACAGGGGATGGATCACTTGATGATTACCTGTTCTGTTCATTCCTTCTGGGGCACCCAGCACTGGCCATTGTCAGAAGACACAATACCGGGCTAGATAGACCTTTGGTCTGACTCATTATGGCCGTTCCTGTGTTCTTATGTTCATAATATCTGCTTCGCTTTTCTAACAATTGCAATGCCACTATATATTTCCTTTAGAAATCAGTACAAACTCCTGCGTCCCTTGGCAGCAAAAGCCATTCTGGAGCACTGACACCACTATTCTTTGGGGATCAAATAAGGATGCTGCATCGCCATATGTCTTTGCATTTATGAGCACTATGTGTCTAAAAGTGTCCAGGTCGCATTGAAATCCTGTTCTTATCAGCCAGTCCTGTATACCACATTGAGACAAAAAGCCCAAGGGCTTACTTAAATGGCAAGGGCCCTGATCCTCTCCTGTGCTTAGATCAAGTAGCCTCAGCCCCAGCATATGTTAGAGGAGCTTAGAGGCTGCTCTAACTTTCACCAGCTGTCTATGGCTCTCCACTGGGGAACCAGTGAAGCACTGGTGTGCTCCACTTCACCCCTGATATACCTCCTCTTTCAGCCTCCTGCTAACTGAGATCTTTCCCATAACCAAATAACTTTTCATGTGAGCAATCAAGATCAGATTCCTACCCAAGTGTCCAGAACAGGAGGAAATAATGTGGCCCAATATATTGACTTCAGGGAAAGTTTTGCCTAGGTGGGACTTCAGGATTAATACTAATTATTCATAGATTCCAAAAGGGACCATTGTGACCATCTAGTCTTACCTGTATAACACAGAGCATAGAACTTTCCAAAACTAATTCCTAGAGCAGATCTTTTAGAAAACAAACAAACAAACAAACAAACCAAAAGAAAAAACAAAAACCACAAACATCCAGTTGTCACTCCAATGGGGAATCCACCACAATTCTGATTATTATTGAGGCACCCAAAGTCTCCAGGGTGGATTTAGGCCCTGTTGTGCTAGCTGCTGCTCAAACACAGATGGGGAAAGGGTCTCTGCCCCGACGAGCCTACAATCAAAGCAGTACTCAAAGGATGGCAAAGAGGAAGACAATCAAATATATGCAGTTCTATACACATCTACACATTTGATATATAGATCATTTTGTTTTGTTGCTATATACACAAATATTGACTTTTCCCAAATGCCTCGCTGTCACTGCCCCAACTGCACATCAATCTGGCCATTAGGTTGGCTGAATTGTCCTGGGTATCACAATGGAAGCTGTTCAGGCCATCAGAATCATCTCAGGAATAGTTTCACCATAGTTTCATCTCATGAATAGTTACATTCTGAATAAGCATTTGCTTCTCCACTGCAGGCCAATAAGAAACAAGAGGGGAGGGGTGGGTTTTGGAGCAGCTCCTTCCCCAGCGGTAGTTCCTACAAGTACCATCTGGAATCATGGTACTTAAGGGGCATGTCTGTGATCTCCGAACTCTGGGGAAGCTGGTATCAGATTGAAATGTGGATCTGACATTTGTGGCTCTGGACTATCTCTTATCAAAACAATGCAAATTGCAAGGCCTCCACATTCTTAATGATTTCCCCCCAAAGTTGTAACCTGGTCCCTGGCTCATTCCAAGCTAAGCTCTACACTCACTCCAAACTAGCCCCCCCTCATAGAATGATAATATCCAAGCTTTAACAACCTTTTCTTTTGGCAAAGCCACCGGAGTGATCTGGAGCTCTTCTACAGCCCAGGTTCACCTGATTATCCTTTTTCCTGAGCCACAAAGGACAAATTCAGCAACAAAACTCGGAATATCAGCAAGCAGTACATAACGATGCATGTGGCAAAGGCGTAAATAGTAATTAGAGGCTATAGATAGATAGAGATTTTCCAACAGAGGTGGATGATCTGAAAGCTGCTGAGATGCTTGCCCAGTGAAACAGTTGCAGCAGAAATGAAAAACAAAAAAAAAGGTTGCTTTTGGAAAGACTTCACTAATAATTTTCAATTTCAATATCACAGCCTATATTGGGGAGGCTTTACTGCAGATTGAAATGCATATTTTGATTTTGAAAAGCATACGCATCCCCTGTTGTTTCATAATAATAAGGATGAATAGCATCTATGTTAGATTTTCAAATGTAATTTATGGTGATAAGACTTTTAGTCTGTGGCTGGGTGTTCTGATGGATGAAATTTGTACTTGTATCTCATGTAATGACTCTGCCATGTTGTGCATTAGGTGGTAATATTAGTATGAAAAATAATAAAAACTGTATGGAAAGCAGCGAGGGAAACTTCCTAAATGGAAGATTGACTTGCAAATTCCATCTGTATTCTGTCTGCAGGATTACACAGCTATAGAATTCAAGCTTTGAATGCAGCACTTCTGCTTATGCTCAAGGAAAATGCTTTAAACAACAGTAAGAGTCTTTTTAGGTTCCTTGCCTAATCCTCATTCAGGGCCTTTACTCAGCTTGGTGGGAGTACAAACCCACTAGTGCAGATGCATTGGGATAGACTGAAAAAACTGGCTCAGAAAGACGTCAAATGTGCACCTTGCTTCCACCAGCAGAGTCCTTTGTGCTAAAGGAGAAATTCATCCTTCAAAAGGTAAAAAATATTTCTGATACCTTTGCCTGGGGGGCTTGGCCTGAGAGACAGCTTTTACATTCAGTGGAGCTCCTTAAGGGCTAAATCAGTGGAGTCCGTGGACTCACCCTCTCACTCATGACGCCCACTTTTCTGCAATGCTCCATTGCGTCCCCCTCCATTGGAAGAGGACTTGTGGCTGCAATCCAGTTCTTGCAGTTTATACCTATCCGAGGAGTCATGAAAGCATAAACCTGCTAGTAATGAATCAGACCTATTACTTGTTCTGTTGTCGCTTACAGGCCATAATCTAGGGCAGTGGTTTTCAACTTCTGGTCTGCAGATGCCTGGGGGTTCACAGACTATGTCTAAGATTTCCAAAGGGATCTGCACCGCCATTCAACATTTTTAGGGGTCTGCAAATGAAAAAAAAATGTTGCAAGTCACTGGTCTATGCCTTAAACCAGGGATGTGGAAGGGGGAGGAGGGATAGCTCAGTGGTTTGAGCATTGGCCTGCTAAACCCAGGGTTGTGATTCAATCCTTGAGGGGGCCATTTGGGGATTTGTCCTGCTTTGAGCAGGGGGTTGGACTAGATGGTCTCCTGAGGTCCCTTCCAACCCTAATGATCTATTATTCCCAGCTCCAACCTATTGCGTAACTATGGGCAAATCCCTTAAACATACTAGCTGTCTGTTTCCTTTTCCCATGTGCTTTACAATTAGGATAGGAATCCTTCTGTACTTTGCACAGTGTTGGAACCTTTAAGGACTGTTAGAAAAGGGCTTTCAGGAGCATGGTGCAATATACATGTTAAGGATCACTATGTGCATGTGTAAAAGCAGCAGAGAATCCTGTGGCACCTTATAGACTAACAGACGTTTTGGAGCGTGAGCTTTCGTGGGTGAATACCCACTTCGTCAGACGCAGGTAGTGGAAATTTCCAGGGGCAGTATATATATGCTAGCAAGCACAGCTAGAGATAACGAGGTTATTCATCGGAGGTGAGGCCCTGTTTCTAGCAGTAGAGTTCGTGAACCAGGAGGAGAAACTGGTTCTGTAATTGGCAAGCCATCACAGTCTTTGTTGAGTCCAGACTGATAGTGTCAAATTTGCAAATGAACTGGAATTTTTGGAAAATTTCACTACCTGCGTCTGACGAAAGTGGGTATTCACCCACAAAGCTCACACTCCAAAAAGTCGTGTATTCTATAAGGTGCCACAGGATTCTCTGCTGCTTTTACCAGATCCAGACTAACACGGGTACCCCTCTGATACTATGTGCATGTGTGTAAGGTTGACATTTATAAAAGAAAATTTGAGGCCAGAAATACATTAGTTAAAATGAAGTTGCTTATTGAACCCAAATGCATCGACGTGCCCAGGTGATCCTTGGCCCTGGTTATATTCAACATCAACATTATGATCTGGAGGATGGATGGATTGCAACCTCAGCAGTTCTCAGCATGGACACTATGCTGGAGAGAGAAGTACACTGGAGGGTGATAGGGTCCAGATCACCTAGACAAATTGGACACGATGGTTCAACAGACAAGTGCAGAGTCCTGCACTTTAGATAGAAGAATCCCACTCACTGCTACTGGTGGGATGGCTAACGGCAAGTTCTGCAGAAAAAGGACTGGATTACAGTGGAGAATGGATATGATCAGCAGTATGTCCTTGTGCCCAAGAAGCTAATCGCATATTGGCTGCATTAGTAGAGCATTGCCAACAGACTGAGGAAATGATTTTCTTCTCGTTGGGCACTCTCAGCCACATGGCGTATTGTGTCCAGTTTGGAGCCTCTCACTTAGAGTGTCGTTCAGATGCTACCGTGTGGTCTCTCTCTGTTCAAATGTTGATATCACTCGCTGCGTCTTGTTTGCCTCGTGTGCTTCCCAGCTCTCCAGTTAGCTGACACAGCAACCCAAAGAAAACCCCCAATACACAGAGTCTGTAAGGAATAGCAGTCAGTCAGTTATGCCCATCTGGACACAATGATACTTCCCCTCAGATTGTGACTCTATAAAAGCATACTACTAATATTAGCCCT
Organism: Chelonoidis abingdonii; assembly: GCF_003597395.2. Classification (NCBI taxonomy): domain Eukaryota; kingdom Metazoa; phylum Chordata; order Testudines; family Testudinidae; genus Chelonoidis; species Chelonoidis abingdonii. Next base: position 9,366,494 of record NC_133774.1, read on the forward strand.
TTGGCAATGACTCGCTCAGTCAGTGGCCGACTTTCCCATGCCCTTGTGCAAAGACACCGCCCCAGGGATGCATTCTTACTCCAACAGTACCAAACAAGTACACATCACTCCTACCTATTGAGTCCAAGCCGCTCTATTGTAGCAAGACACCCCTCTACTCAGTAACGTGCCGCCTCTTCACCTTAAATCTGTTGGTTCAAACAAAACAACTCTATCCATCATATTACCCTTTTGCCCCTGTCATTGGGATGGGTCAGCCTGTTCCTTGTTATCTGTGTGGAATGTGCAAATATGTGAATGTTCTGATATCTAGTGTTCAGTACCTTTTAGGTACGGTACCTTCTTGCAGCATCAGCCCTTTCCGTGCCAGCTTCTGTGAGCAGGGCCTCCCTCTGGCTCACAGCTTAACTTTGCTTTATGTTGGCAAAGTCTTGACCATTACTTTAGTTCAGTACTTAGGCCTCATACCAGGCCTCTGATACCAAGGTTTATATATCAGGGCCTCCTCTTATTACAGAAGGATGTGAAAAAAATTGGAGACAGTCCAGGGGAGGACAGCGAAAATGATTAGGTGGCTGAGGCACATGACTTATGAGGAGAGGCTGGGGGAACTGGGCTTATTTAGTCTACAGAAGAGAAGAGTGAGGGGGGATTTGATAGCTGCTTTCAAGTACCTGAAGTGAGGCTCCAAAGAGGATGGATCTAGACTGTTCTCAGTGGTGGCAGAGGGGCAGATGATAGAACAAGAAGCAATGGTCTCGAGTTGCAGTGGAGGAGGTCTAGATTGGATATTAGGAAACACTATTTCACTAGGAGGGTGGTGAAGCACTGGAATGGGTTACTAGGGAGGTGGTGGAATCTCCATCCTTTGAGGTTTTTAAGGCCTAGCTTGACAAAGCCCTGGCTGGGATGATTTTGTTGGTGTTGGTCCTGCTTTGAGCAGGGGATTGGACTAGATGACCTCCTGAGGTCTCTTCCAACCCTGATATTCTATGATTCTGTGCATTGCCACAGGTCCCCTCACTCTATTCCTGTAGTGCACGGAATAAACCTTTCAACTGGCCTCTCTCTCTTCTTTCCTCCTTGACGAGTAATGCCCCGTGTTTGATCTGATGGAACAGGGACTGGATTATTCCTCTCATCCACTGCCCCCATAGACAGTTTGACCCCTTTGGATCGGGTATTGTAAATGTCAGGGAAGTTTGTGCAGCAGCACACACTATAGCTTCAACTTCCAACTCCTGCCAACTGCACAAACACAGATTGTCAGTATTCAATAAAGAACCAAGCCCAGTGTTCCCTACTTCGGCAAAATTGCCACGGGACTCAAAGGGTAAGGGGCTGTTGGATTTTGTTTTTACTATTTACTATTTATCCTCTTCACTGGAGTCAAACCCAGGAATTCCAGCAGGAACTAATACAGCTGGGAACTGTTACCCCTTTGCAGCTTCTGTTGAGCTGTCACAATGAGTGACCCAGCCAATGGCAATGCTGCTTTCACACACACGTACACACACATTATAGCTGCACAAAGAATGTGTGCATGAGCTATGATTATGAATGAGAAAGAAAGCAATGATTTAAACAGTTCTTCTTGCTATACTCATTGCAATTTTGCTTTTGATTGCATTATTCTTAGGGAGGGAATATGTTGCAGGATCATAAGAACATAAGAACGGCCGTACCAGGTCAGACCAAAGGTCCATCTAGCCCAGTATCTGTCTACCGACAGTGGCCAATGCCAGGTGCCCCAGAGGGAGTGAAGCTAACAGGCAATGATCAAGTGATCTCTCTCCTGCCATCCATCTCCATCCTCTGATGAACAGAGGCTAGGGACACCATTCTTTACCCTTCCTGGCTAATAGCCATTTATGGACTTAGCCACCATGAATTTATCCAGTTCCCTTTTAAACATTGTTATAGTCCCAGCCTTCACAACCTCCTCAGGTAAGGAGTTCCACAAGTTACCTGTGCACTGTGTGAAGAACTTCCTTTTATTTGTTTTAAACCTGCTACCTATTAATTTCATTTGGTGACCCCTAGTTCTTGTATTATGGGAATAAGTAAATAACTTTTCCTTATCCACTTTCTCCACATCACTCATGATTTTATATACCTCTATCATATCCCCCCTTAGTCTCCTCTTTTCCAAGCTGAAGAGGCCTAGCCTCTTTAATCTTTCCTCATATGGGACCCTCTCCAAACCCCTAATCATTTTAGTTGCCCTTTTCTGAACCTTTTCTAGTGCTAGAATCTTTTTTGAGGTGAGGAGACCACATCTGTAATCAAATGGAGTTTCAGAGCCTTTTTATCTTTCCAGTTCTGATTTGTTTTCTTTCACGCGTATAGACTATATTTATAGTTCACTCGATCTCTCCTTTACATTTTTTTTCCCTTTGGTGTCGTATGGTTGTTAGTTACTTTTAAAAAAAAATCAAATCTTCAGACTAATAATAGGTTATTGTCACTACTCTACACCACAATGATATCAGTCAAAGTTATAGAAATAAATGGATTATGTCCATGCTTATAACACTACCAGGAATTTTTTTTTTCCCCAACAGGAATTATTGCACAGGAAGAAGACCTTGTTCCCATGCATTTGGAGGTAAATGTATTGTTCCACTTTATTGCATTACATAGTGATGATATGTAGGCCATGCTTGCTTTTTCGCCTCTTTCAATGTCTTTTCATTTGAAAACAATGCACTGTGACTCTTCTTCTTTGTGTGTTGACAGTACTGTCACTTTGAGTCTCCATCACAGATTTAAACCAATAAGGCAAATGGAACAATTTTGAGCTGTGCCTGGAGATGGGCAAATACCCCAAAGAATTTTCTGAAGACTTTCCTATACATTTTCATACAGTTTCGCCTGGTATGTTTGCACTCACTTTCCACAAATAGTCTAGGAAATGAGCTTTACTTAGAGCTAACACTTTTGCACTCGCTGCATCAAACACAAACTTCTTGTGACCTAAAGAGCAAAACCCTCTACAATTTACTCCTCTCTGCTTATGCATCTTATTATTTTCTTCCCACCTTTATTTTGATCACTTGCTTATCTGCTTCCCATACAGGCACCTTTGCATTTTGTCTTATGTCTTCCCATGGGGGAAAAATTCCCCCACTGAATTCTGTAAAGCTACCACTTTGTCCGCCTACAAGTCTCTCCTTAAAACTCACCTCTGCAGCAATACATACAGAAAATGACCAGATTTCAGTGACACAAATGCCAAGCCAGGTTAGAACTATAGATTAACTGCAAATTTGTGCACATAGCTAATGCATGGTAAAAGTTTGTACTATTCTTATTACCCCCAAAGAACTGCTGTTCAGTGCATTTCAGTGGGGGCCACATTTCAGTGGTGAATATGACTCTCGTATGTAGTTTGCAGAGCAATTTGCAAGAACTTCTTTGGGATGAAAGAAGCTGTAGGCTGATAATATTAAGATGACAATGAATCTCAATTCAATACGATTGGAAATTTTATTTTCCATTTGCACAGAGAATTTAATTTTTTCATTAAAAAAACGATTAAAAAAAATTCTGTCATGGTGATACTGTGCTACATGCTCCTATTCTGCACAATAGGCTGGGCTGCTAGGTCAGACTACACATCTCATGATGCAGCTAGTCACCCCTTGTTGTGAGGGTAGGCATTACATCATAGAAACCCTTGGCCATGGTGCATCATGGGAGATATAGTCCAGCCAGGGAGACTAACATATACAGGAAAATTGGAACAGGATATAAGTGAACTACAAATCCCATGAGGTACCATGGCAGCATAGTTTAAATTTTTAGTTTTCAAATGTTTTCATGTTTTAATGAAAAATCTAAATGTCTTCTGAAAGCCAACATTTATTTGTGAAAAAAATCTTCATTTAGAGAAAAAAACAACTTTCAGGCTGGAAAACAATTCCAACTGCATGACTTATTGTTGGAGCAGTTGATCAAGGCAAGAGGAAATTTGCATCAGCCTGGAGACTCATTTTCAGTTAAATACTCTTCTCCATTTGGAGATAAATCCTAGCCACATTGAAATCAGGGTGATGCAAATGTATTAAAACATCTGTTATACGTGTATTAAACCTTTATAAACATTTTAATATATGTACCCTTAATAGAAAGTATGAGCAGCATATTTTTAAAATGTAGTGTATTAAATTTGTTTATAGCTAAAAAATATTATCCATAACGAGCAACTGTATTTGGTTCCAGTGGTACAGTGACCATCTACTGTAAAGCTTCGGGGGAGGGAGCTCATTATATAGCTTTTCTCCCCCAGTTTTTTGGTGCAAGTAGCTATACCGTGCCCATGAAGTTTATATGTGAGAACCTGCATGATAAATAGATGGATACTGGGTAAAAGTTGGTGGTACCTGCCGTCGAACGGCCTCATTGAAATCAAATGGGAAATCTCAGTCCTCCACCACAACTGGTGCCCATATTGGCTATGTGTCCCAGAAAATAAAGTACCGGAACAGGCCATGGACACAGAACTAATCTATTACTCCTGTAGTGACCCCTCCAGATTAGAAAGGAAGCCCATTTACACGGGAGAAGTTTTCCCTGTCAGAGAAGATGGCTAGTTTGGTGGTAAGGGCACTAGACCTGGATTCAGTCGCATCTCTGCCATGAACTTGTGTGACCTTGGGCAAATCCCTTACTCTCACTATGCCTTACCTTTCCATGTATAAAATGCCATTAATACCACTTCCTTACCTCGCCGGGGTGCTGGATGGATAAACACATAAAATATGGTGAGGTGCTCGGATACCACAGTGAAGGAATGTGATATCAGTACCTAAGATAGGTAGATTCTTGTAGCTCTTCTGAAGATAGACTTCTTTCTCTGAACCTGGTAATCTGTCCTTTCACTAGCACTATATTCATTTAAAATCTTTTTTAAAAGATATTAATAATGTACAGTATGTATTTCTTTAAACAACATCTCAGTTCGCCTAGGACAGAAGAACTAAAATCGCCCCCAAAGAAAAGGAACATGACAAGGTCGGTCAAACACTCCTGATCTCCTTCCTCCTTAAGGCCACATTTTCTGCTAGTATAACTGCACTGGCTTCCATAGAGTTATGTCAACATAGAATTTCACCTTTAAATTCCAAAGACTTGAATTATGCATTTCTAATTATTTTTATATACAGTACTCTACGCTTATCAAAATGTGTTTCTTTGTCACAGCTGGAATGAACAAAATTCCTTTTGTTGCTTATAATAAATAAATGTTCAATTGTGAGAATGTCCTCGAGGAAAGTTCATTAAAAATGAAAATGCAGAGAAATAAATGGTTATTGTGATTACACTTGTTTTGATCTCATATGCAAAATTTAATTTGATTCTGTGATGTTTGGGGGACACACACACTGCAAGAGAGAAGACTTGAAAAGATGATTTATTTGTAATGATTTTTCAATGATTATTGTTGTTAGTATTTTAGTGCCAGGGTTAAACCTTGATATCATATCCTCTTTTGGTGCAAGTGTGTAGGGTGTTCTTTAATTATTTATTTATTTATTGTTTGGAAAAAAGTAAATCTATCATTGTTTATATTACTTCATTTGCTCCAACTGAGAGCTGGTCCTTGTGCTAGAAATTGTACAAACGTAGTAAAAGACAGCTGCTGCCCTGAAACCTAACTAGGCAAAGGATGGGAGGGGAAAGAGAGAGGAAAAGTGACTAAATCCAGGTTACACAGCTGGTCAGTGTCAGAGATGAAAGCAGAACCCAAGTCTTGAGTCCCCATCTAGGGCCCGATCCACTGGACTATGTTGCCTTTCAAAACAGGGAGATGTAGAATACAGAGTATTAGCTGGATAACAGATCTTATCATGGGTGTCTCTGATATTTCCATGCAATCACTGGACATTGTACTGAATGAGAGTTCACATTACAGATAAGTATAGTCTCATCCTGGCTGGCCCCTATGAGGATGGCAGAGGGGAAGGTGCCCAGAACTTTCTTTCTCCTCCTGTGGTATAGATGAGGGGACATTGTAATCCCTGCATTTGGGCAGCACAGGAAGTGTTCCATCTCTGGCAGTGCAAAGTGCCCTGAAAAGCATCAGAGAAGAAGAGGCATTAGGGCCACTCACTTTTGGTCTGGGCCGAACAATAAGACTGGTGAAACATGGCAAATAGGCCACAGCTCATAAGGAGGAATAGAAGCAGGTGCGGTCTCCTTATTCTTCAGGGACATTCAGAGGCACAATGCACCCCTCCTCTTTTGGGATTGTGTGTCTCTGCAGCACACCAAACAGGCATTATCTAGCACTTCATAAAAGAATATGAAGTGGAACTGCTGTTAGTGGCTCTGCAGTCTGGGTGAGGTTCTTCCAGGCCTCAACATGCAATTGCCTCAGGGACCCAAGCTGCCACCGGATGGAAAATAATCAGGGACACTGAGGAAGAAATGAACAGGGACCAAAAAGAAGCAGTTAGATGTAAGCAGCGTATGAATGAGTTCTCCACTGATAGCTAGCTGGGAGGGGGAGAGACATCAGGAGCAAGCTGCATTTACATGAACACACCTACTCTGCCTAGATATCCAGCAGATAGAGCAGTGTTACTCAAAGTGATCAACTTTGGCTGGTGTTGGGTTAGAAATCACTTTAGTACTGAATGCAGGAGTAGTGAAATGTTATTATCAATGTTGTTATCTTCATTGTATGAATAAAGGTGAGCAGAACTGTGCTTAATTTGTCCCAAATGAGGAGGCCACCCTCAGCTGAAAAGACCTCATTAAGCCAGGGGCTCGAATGTCAGAGCCCTGTGAAAGTAAGAGGGATGGGAACAGGTATCACAGCTTGGAGGTATGGACTCTCTCTAAGGGTCCCTGATCTGCTTTAAGCTTTTCCTCACTACTGTTAAAAAGTAGAGCTAAATAGGCTTTATTAGGAGCCTTTTGCTATTTCAAGTGCTTAATAGAGTTGATAATCACTTGTGGTGGGATAGTGTTTCTGCCCAGCCTACAAGCTGGGAAATCACTTAAGAGCTGGGTGAAACCTCAAGAGATTGACCTGCAAATGTCATGGCAGAGAGGCAGGTGGTGACCAGCAAGTGGAACAGTGGCTGGTGAGTGGAACAAGCAGTGAGTGGAGTGGAATAAGTGGCTGGCATGGCAGTCACTGGAGACCATTTGCAGCTGGCAGGGTGGCTAGTGGAGAGGAACCATGGCTGGTGGGTGGTGAGCCAGAACAAGTGCTCAGATGGCACAGCAAGTCAGGTGCCTTCTTCCATGCATAGGAAGTGAACTCACCCAGATGCACCTCTGAACCCTGTGTTCTCACTGATGGAGGACAACAATTGTGAGTGGGGTAGAGTGAGGGAGCAGAAGATGACACAGAAAAGGAAATTTTAGATGTAGAACTCAAGAACATGAGGTGGAAGGCACTGCCCGACATGTTCTTGGGTGGGTGTCCTGCTCACAGTTTTATGATTATAAATCCTGCTGGTAGCATTTTCCCTAATTAATGTTGGGTGACTTCCCTCCTTTCATTAAATGTTTCTTTTCTACACAAAGAGGTGGAAGTATTGCCCCTCACTGGCAGCCATGGGTGGCGTGTAATTTTCCCAGGTTACTGGTTGGGGGCTCGAGCCAATTCTGTGCTGTATTGTTGAAAAGAAACCCCTAGATATTGAACCCAGCCCTGGTTGTTACCAGCTCCATCTAGCAGAAGGATTACATAACCAAGCAGAGATGAGCCAAGGAAATGGTAGATATCTGGGGAAAGAGAGTTAGAAAAAGAGGCAATGGTAGGGAATCAGACAGAGGAAAGAAGAGAGATCACAATGTAGCCATATATATAAATATGGAAAATCACTTTGCCACCATTAAAATGCAGCTGCTTCAGGGGTAGTATGCAGCAGCTGTTAAACAGCACATAACAGCTTAATGCAAAAGTTTAAGATGACTTCAGAATGTTGGCCAAAACTTCAAACATGAACAGGTGAATTCAAACCTCTATATTCATATTTAGGCATATATGTGAAAATGGCCTGATCCTCACAGATGCCGAGCACTCATATTTCCACTGATTTCATAAATCAGACCATTTAGCAATTTCAGTATGGATTGAATGCTTTACTTTAAGCCACTGGGTTTGAAAATTAGGGTGTTTTTATTTTAGACTGATTTTGTACTGAGCTAGTAAGAAATAATTTGCAACCTCTTCCATTTTATTATTATTCCAGCACATGTAATATTTAAGCCTCTTTAAATATACAATAAAAAGCAAAGTATTGGCAATCAAATTAAAAATTAATCATCATAAAATAAAAGGAAGTAATGATAACATTTATTCTAATAAGCACATTGTTTAAGCCAGTAAAATAAAAAAGAATTAATTGCCATTCTTCACACTGATTACAAGTGGGGTGGTATTGCTACTCCAAAACACATTTTAAAAAAGGAGATTGTAATACTAGAAAAATCTAATGAGAATGTTTTAAATCATACACATACACACACGCTAGAGTTTTAGCATGCTTTGCCATTAATAAATTGTAAGGAAAAAAACCCATACCCCAAATATGTTTTTTCTGATGCTTGTCTGCATTTCTGATACATTGTTTAAATGGGTTTTGTCTGCCTTAATAAGGCACATCATTTGAACAGAAACCTCTCAGTGTGGTAACAGACAACACACAGGGGAAAAAACGCCTCAAGGTTTTTTTCCTTGCTATATTTGGCTGTTTGGGCTAAGTTGATTTGAGTTGGGACTGATTATAATAAGCCAGAAAGTCACTATGAACTAATTATTTTCTGTTCATTTATGTGATTAATGGTGAAAACTTGGATAACTTTTACATATCTTGAGTCCCATATAATTAATCATGTTGAACTTTAAAAAAAAAAAAATCTCAAGGTGCCCCTGGACTTTCTTCCAAAGCACTGGAGTTTCACCAACATTAGTTCATGTGACCAGCAAAATCAGGGGAGGCTTTACAGAGAACTGATATGTTTGTGTAAGTTCTAAAGGGAATAATTAAATGTGGTATCAAATTAAACCTCTGGACAAGCCACTGGCAGCATTCAAAATAAAGCACCTCTCCTCCAGAGGGACAGCATGTCTCAGAGGAGTTGTTAAGGGCAAGACACAGGGTGTTTCACCTCTGCATCCAAACTGTGCATCCAACTCAAGATGGTAATGGACAAAAGTTGTAATAGGCCCCAATCCTGTGGCCAGTGAGCGGTCTGTGGACCCACATTGACAAGACTGAAATAGCCTATCTAAGCATTTCAAAGAGGATGGAGCTAGGCTGTTCTCAGTGGTGGCAGATGACAGAACAAGAAGCAATGGTCTCAAGTGGTAGTGGGGGAGGTCTAGGTTGGATATTTGGAAACACTATTTCACTAGGAGGGTAGTGAAGCACTGGAATGAGTTACCTAGGGACGTGGTGGAATCTCCATCTCTTTGGTTTTTAAGGCCCAGCTTGACAAAGCCCTGGCTGAGATGATTTGGTTCGTGTTGGTCCTACTCTGAGAATCGGATTGGACTAGATGACCTCCTGAGATCTCTTCCAACTCTAATCTTCTATGATTCTATGATTTGGGATATTTTAATCCGTCTTTCTCTTACCCCTCATAGCCTGTGTGTGTGGATGTGGAGCAGAGCTAGTAACCTCACTAGAGTGGCACTCCTCCAGTATGAATCCCCCCGGTTTTCTCAAACTTCCACAGCAATGTCAATGCCTCCCATCTTGACCTGGGCTGGAGCAATTGTATATCACCCACCCTGCCAGCTTGGGTGATATACTAGCCCTTGAACCAGGAACTTCCAGAGCTAAAAGCACAAGCTACCATAGCTTGAGCTAAGGTTTCCTAGTTAGGGCACTAACAAACTCATATCCTCTATATGTTGTCACAGAGGGAGCCATGTAACTTATGCTGACCAGTGGGTTGCCCAGTCACCACTCAAGGTAAGACTAGAGTTGAGTCTCCAATGCGTATTGGCTGGGATGACCAATAAGGGTAGCAAACAGAACCAATCCTAATGGTGTTTTTGGCACATGCAGCTAAGGTGTCAAATCCAGCCCCCTCTCTGTAGAGGTAGGAGCGCCCCAGATTGTGTGGGAACTGGTGTGGGCAAGTGGAAGAAGGAAGCAGCTGGAATCTTATATTACAATGATTATCCTCTGGACAGTGTAGATGTTTCTCTGGATTTATCTACAGGACACCATTCACCTCCACTAGGTTTCCTTAAGAAAGAAAAGACCACCTGCATTGCCTCTCCTAGTTCTCCGAAAGCCTCTAGGAGTAAGTGTTTCAATTATCGCAATGCAGTAGGCTTCGCAATTATGTAATCAGCCTTGGTGATCTGTGTAAAATTCTGCTGTGATTTTATGTATTTGAAATAAAGATGTCCGAACTGGCTGTGTCGAGCGGCACCGTGATCAATGACATGGCTGTATCAGCTCCTGCTAATGTCCTTTTGTCATTGATTATTATGTGCTCTATTATTTAGATGATAAGGTACATATTGTCCCAGACTGGACTGTAATCTCTCACATAATTTCAGCAAAGAAAGAGGAAAGAAAAGGTGGCACACTGGCTCCTTGACAAATGGCTCCTTTTGTCAGAGTCAGTATCTTCGCTAAGGAAGGGAAGAAAAAGAAAACCTAGTGAGAAAGCTGGCAGATAAGCATGAAGTGACAGTAATTACTTGAAGTGGGCCTCACAGAAATTCTCAGAGATCATAGTCCTGCAGAGAATACACTGGAGGATTTCTGTATCGTGCGGTAATTATTACACCCTTCCCAGTCATTCCCTTTGCTTCACAACTGCATTAGCCACTAGTGAAAAGTGACATCCTTTTGTTTAAAGAGCACAGGGAGGGAGTGTGTCTAAGGGTTAGAGCAGGGGAGCTTCAGGATAAGAACATTTTACCCTTGGCAGTAATGCTGGTTCATTACAGGCCTGATCCAAAGCCTATTGAAATCAATGGACAGCTCCTATTGACTTCGGCAAGCATTGGCTCAGACATTATGTGACCTTGAACAAATCATTTAGGCCTCATTCCAGGAAAGCATTTAAACACGTGATTAAGACCATCACTATTTGGGAAACCATCTACGTATGTGATAAATTTAAGGCCCATTTGAAGTCAGTGGGATTTAAACCCGTGCTTCAACACTGTTCCTGAATCGAGATGACTTCCTGGATCAAAGTCTGAGATTTTCAAAGCTATCCACTTGCCATTTATTTTAAACCTATCCAGGGGTGTCATGAAGCTTAAGTAATTCAGCTCCCGAATATGGATGGAATTACTCAAGTGCTTAAAGTTAAACATGTCCTTAAATTCTCTGCTGAATCAGCACCCAAGTGCTTAATCAGCTTTGTGAGCTCCTCGTATGAGGACAGCTATGTAACTACAAAGTGAGTTTAGGTTCAGAAGATCACCTCTGGCTTTTATTTATATTGTGTAACAAATTATAATAGTGACTGAAAAGAACTTCACATCTTCCAAACACTTCCACTTCCAACACTTCCATCTTCCAATTCTTAGCTCACACCAGTGTAAATTGGGAATAAATAAATGGAGTTACACTGGTGTAAATGACCCAGAAAGAGGCCCACTGACTCCTCACAACACTGCTGTTAAATACATGAAATAAATATTCCTATTCCTATATTATGGTTGGGGAAACGGAGGCAAACAGAGGATAAGTTGAATGTGAGCCATCAATTTGAGCAGCTGGTTCAAATTCAAGCTAACCAAGACTGAAGAGATGCTGGATGGGAGAGGACAATGCACTGAAGAACTACCTGGATTGCTGTTCCTCCCTTCTTTTGAAGATGCACAGCCCAAAGTCAGCAAAGTAACACAAAACCTGAGATTGGATCAATGAAACTAGATAACCTGGCAGCATTCGTGACTAAAAAAGTGCCTTCCTTTACCTCCAGCTTCCTGTTAAACCCTTCCTCTTAGACAAGGAACTAGCCACAGCAATCCATGCCTTCATCATCTCCAGAGTTAATGTAATTTGAAAATGAAACTAAACATGAAAAACAACTAAGGGAGAATATGATAGAGGTCTATAAAATCATGACTGGTACTGAGAAAGTGAAAAAGGAAGGGTTATTTACACCTTCTCATAACACATGAACTAGGGGTCACCCAATGAAATTAATAGGCAACAGGTTTAAAACAAAGAAAAGGAACTATTTCATCACACAACACACAGTCAATCTGTGGAACTCTTCGCCAGAGGATGTTGTGAAGGCCAAGACTATAACAGGGTTCAAAAAAGAAATAGATACATTCAGGGAGGATAGTTCATCGATGGCTGTTTGCTAGAAGCTGGGAGTGGACAACAGGGGATGAATCACTTGATAATTACTTGTTCTCTTCATTCCCTCTGGGACACCTGGCACTGGCCACTGTCAGAAGACAGGATTATGGGCTAGATGGACCTTTGGTCTGACCCAGAGTGGCCATTCTTATGTTAATACAAAAGCTCCAGCATGTGTAAAAAGTTGCTGCCTGCTTCCTCCATGAGTTAGGTCACCATTTGCACATCAGACCTTTGCTCCTGTCCTCCCACTGGCTCCCAGTTCATTTCTACAGCCAGTTTAAGGCCTTGGTCCTAATCATATTAATTAAAACACCAAGTCCTAGCAACATTAGAGATACCATCTTCACCTATGAACTACTGAGACAGCCATGCCCTTTTGGGGCAGTTTAGGTCAAAATCCTCAGAACAAAGCATTGAGATAAGCTAGTCTCAGTCAAAGGGAACACTTTTCTAGAGATCAGACAAACCCATTGTCTGGTTACTTTTGGGAACAGCTTTTTTTTAAAAAAAGGCCATTCTAGCACAATGAACATGACATCACCTCTCTACCAATACAACAAAAACCCTACCCCCAAGCAGAGTTTTAATCCTATAACCCTGTATGGGAGAAGAGCCAGCAGAGACTCCATGAACTACACTAGGGGTTTCCATACAGCCAATTTATTTTCGGTTGAAGGTGTACAGATATTTCAGGGATTGACAACAGTACAAACCCCTAAGCTAGCTGTGTATGTAACCCTTCTGCAAGGTGTTGTCAACACAAAAAGAGCTGGTTTCACTTTTCTAGGGGTTCCTTCTGAAAACTGAAATAACACCATCTCAAGCCCCCACACAGAAAATTGGGAAACTCTACTCTAGGTGCCCTTGATAGTAGATATGTCCCCACTCACAAGCACCGAGTCCAAAGGTTTAACACAAAAATAACTTGCTGAAGGAAGGAGGGACATCAAACAGAATGACTTTGGGAAAGCCAGGAATTAGTACATTAACAATATATATTAGGTAAGACTTCAACCCCTCAGGGTGCCTTAAGATAAGTCCCTACCTACCTCAGTCCTCCTCTTGGAGTTGTGAGTGATTAATGAATTCTACCCACTTTCCTACTCCCAAGCTCTGCCACTCATAGTTTGTTGTCCTGGGTTGGTGGAATCCAAGGAGTCTGGCAGCTCAATGCTGCCTGGGCTGCTCTGGAGGTGCTACCATCTGACTCAGGTGAAATGATTTCAGCTTTGATTTCTGGTACGAGGGCCATGTTAGGGTAGGGTGCTGCTCTCGGCAGCTCTGGCCCAAACTTCCTCAGCACCAATGAGTGTGTCAATGCTGCCTCTGCACTATCTGTAGCCACACCTTTATATTCTCTTGTAAGTGCCTCAGCTCAGCAGCACACAGGCCTCTTAACAAAATCCATACCATGAGGGATGCCCTTCCAGAAGGAGATAGGAATTGCTTTTTCTCCTCTCTCCCCTCTCTGTTTCCAGGCTCCTTGACCCAAGTGGACCTGCCTGTGGTCTCGGTCAGGATGACCCTAGGCACATTGGGTTCAGTTCTCTTGTCTTTTCATTTCCCAGCAAGAACAATAGCTTTTCATTGCCCCAAACTCAAAACGTCACTAGGTTTTAACCAAAAATGCCCCAAATGGTCATATAACTGAAATTCTCTCCAACAGATATCAAGAGAGAGCTCCCTCGCCAGTGGACACCCCGCCACCCCCTGCCTCTCCTGAGTTCTCAAGCAGCTCTGGGCCACTCTTCTCCTATTTCACCAAAGATTTCAATAATGAGCTCCCTCCTCTCAAGGGCTTCAGGCCACAGGTCTTTCAGAGAGAGAGAGATAAAACAAGAAGCAGAATGGACAAGCGGCTATGCAAGAGAACTGGGAGGGTGGATGAATTCTCTACTGCTCATTTGCTGTTATCTCTTGGCTTTCAATCCCATGCTCACACTACTAATATGGTGCTGTCAAATGCATCCTGGGGATCCTACAAGAGGAGTAGAGGTTTTTAGGAAGCAGCCAGCTTGAATCCTGAAGAAGCAGCGGGTAGAGGAACTTTCATAAACCTCATTTGTTTCTCCTGAGAAGGAGACGAGGGGAGAAGAGGAGAAACCGATCTTACTTGGCGTGATAAACATCTTCGAAACCCAGTTTCGTCAGAAAGGCCAAATCACATGCAGCTGTGTAAGGAAATAAAGTAAAAAAAAAAAGCCCCTTTGAAGAGTCACTGTCTGTACAAAGCAGTGGCACATCTTCAACTGGAGTGACGCTACTGTGGATGTATCCTGTGTGTTATCGCTGCCAGAAATCTAGTGAGGAGAGCCCTTAGGGTTTCATAGGCAGCAGCTAGTTCAGATCCCTAGCCAAGATAGCAGGAGTTTGCTTAGCCCAACTCAGTTATCCTACCGTAGCCATTATACAAGGCAGTAGTCTTGGGAAGACTGGCTGCCTCTTGAAGTTCAATTGAATACAAGTTTCTGTTAAAGAATACAGTTTTTAACATGAGTCAGCTAAAGGCAGACCTGAGCTCTGTTCATTTCAGATTTGTTGACGGCATTGGCAAATGAAATGATTTACATCAGGGGTCGGCAACCTTTCAGCAGTGGTGTCCCGAGTCTTCATTTATTCACTCTAATTTAAGGTTTTGTGTGCCAGTAATACATTTTAACATTTTTAGAAGGTCTCTTTCTATAAGTCTATAATATATAACTAAACTATTGTTGTATGTAAAGTAAATAAGGTTTTTAAAATGTTTAAGAAGCTTCATTTAAAATTAAATTAAAATGCAGAGCCCCTCAGCCCGGTGGCCAGGACCTGGGCAGTGTGAGTGCCACTGAAAATCAGCTTGCCTACTGGCACCTACACTATAGGCTTGTGTAGGTGCCTACTCCTGATCTATATACACGTAGGCCTGATTCTCCACTGGGTTATACCAATCATACTAGTGCAACTCCACTGAAGTTAATGGAAAGACACTGGCATTTAAAAAAAAAAACATGAAGAGAATCAGGCCTATCACTTATATATCAAATGTGTAGGTGCCAGTATAAATCTGTATAATCTCATTGAAGTCAAAGGTAATATTGATTTACACTTGCTGAAGATCTGGCATTGGCTTAATGCTTATTCACCTCCTGCAAGGAAAAGAGCAGGAAATTCCAATGTATCATGCATACACTCCATTTGGTATTTATTAGGGCTGAGATTTTATTGGTTTTATAAATTTCAAAATACCAATAAAAACAAAATTTGAAAAAAGTTTGGATGCCATCAAAGTGTTCATTGGCAGCACTGATTTTGCAATTAGATGGGATTGTACATTAATGTTTAATTTGGATTTTATTGTATTTTTAATTGCCTTTTTATTGTATGTGTATTTATTATTGTGAAGTGCCTTGGGAAGGCTTTTCATGAAAGGTGCTATATAAACAAAATTGTATTGATCTGATGATAAGTGGAACAACAATCAAAGAAGTGAGATATTTCCTAATAAACTTTCATTTTGCAATAAGCCCTTAATGTAGGAGGTTTTTTTTTTTCTTCATGTTTTTATTGGCTGAAAGTTATGTTGGTTACCAGTTGCTACTGGCTGTTGGATCTTTGATTGACAACTTTACTTCCATCGACCTTTTTCTGCAAAGTACTCTAGGTTTAATTGTGTTTGCAATTAATTGGATTTTAATCAGACTGTATAAAAGAAATTGCAGAAGGTTAAAAAACCCCTCTTGCAGCATATTGCTAGGGAGAAAAAATATTAAATGCTACAACGCTTTGAATGGTGAATTAAAATGCATTCATGATTTAATACAAAACTGTTAGATTAGTTAGCATTTGAAGAACAATTTCACATTTTCCACCGGAAAAATAAATAAAAGGAAGCTTAGTTTATTTTAAACTGAATGTCTCTTTTGCTCAATTGAGCTCTCAAAAAAGGTATCTCCCAAACCCTTTAAATTGCTAGCATTGAGACTTGTAAACATTCATGAATAACATTCTACAGGAAATGTTTCTTCCTCTTTTGCAGAACACTGAAGCATCTATTGAAATAATATTTGCCATTATCGGAAAGATAAATCCTAATAATGAATGCAATTAAAGCCAAGTGGAGAAACAAAAAGTTTCTTAATGTTATCTCTAAATACCAACTGGTAATGAATTGAATGCAGAAATCTGTGTGGGAGTTCACAGTCTTTTCAGCGTCTTTGGGATCCAGATGAGCAGGCTGGTCCTTATTCCCCAATTCACTACTTGCCTGCCTCTTTCATCTCCCAAGTCCGCACTAAATCTGGGTCTGAAGAGTTTTACGAATTCAAAACGGCTGACCTAAGACTTTACCACAGCTGGGAAGAGAGAAACTTTGTATGCTCCAGCAATGACTATTTAAAGCTATTAAAAAGGAGAAGAAAAAGTGAGATACAGCTAAGCATATGAAGTTGCTACAGTTTCAGTGAAAACAAGGGGATGATGGGGGAATGCTAATATAGCTGTTCACGTGTTACCCCTTTTAGTGTTCCAGTTTGGCCTGGCAAGTTTTAAATCAGGTGCATTGGTTACATGAAGCACTAAAAGAGGGAATTTAAGCCAGTTTATTTAAATCCTGTGTGAACACTCATTTCTCTTTTAGAGTGGAGATTTTTTCTTGCTTGTTTATTTAGCTGAAGTTCATTGGAAAGAGGTTTAAGATACATCCAAATAAGGCACTCATCAACCAAACAAAGAGATGTGCAACGGAATAACTAAATCAGTTTAATAACCAGTGTGGGCACAATGTGAATTTATCTCAGCGACATTTACATTCTTAAAATAAAACACAAGGCTTCATTCTCCTCCTCACTTAAAAAAAATATCCCCTTATCAAATCTATGATACTTTCTATTGCCTTCAAAATGGGACAAACCCTAGAGCCCAGCAACCAGCCTGAAGAGCTGGGTCAAGCACTGAACAGACACATAAGTGGGTGGAAGGATGAATTCTCAGTATCAAGCCAGGCAATGGCTGTGAAACTTCTCCAGGGAAGCTACTGCACCCCAATGGGGAGGGGGGAGACAGAAGTAAGAGGGTAAAGTTGTATCTGCACTTTTTAGGTGGCTACTGTGTAGCCCCATTCCACTGAAGGATAAAAGCATCATTTTCTCAAAGTGATAGGGGCAGATGGTAGGGGGAAATGGGTATCGTTAGGAATTCTGTTGTGGCTCATTGAGAGTTGATCCTTGTGGCGATGGATGTAAAGTGGAATTTCTCCTAAAACTACAGATGTAAAAGGCCCAGATCTGCAAAAGGCATTTAGGCACTTCTACTGAAGTCAATGGGAGTTAGGTGCCTAAATACTTGTAAGGATCTGCGCCTAAGAAACTAGCAGTTATAAACACAAGAGGCCATATCTTCATCTGATGTCAGTGAGCATAGCACCTTTGACTTCAACACTGCACTGATTCACAGCACCTGAGAATCCAGCCATTGTTTCTGATTCCACTGCATGCTTAAGAAGGGAGAGCTTCTAGGGAGCAAGGAAGATGGCTCCAATTCAAACAGTGATTGCTGCAAGAATAAACAGTTCAGCAGGTCTGATGAAATCCCTTTTGGCCAAATAGACTCTTTCAGCAAGTTTACCCAAGTGTGACAGTTCCTCTTGAAGTTGTGCTGTTGCTTCCATGCCGTTATGTGTCACCTTCACTGCAAAGAAAGAACAACTCTTCTAAGACACATCCCCAATCCTGTGTACTGTAAGGTCATCCAGGAAAGAGTTAGCTGTACATTAAGTTATACCTTGCTGATAACAAGATGGATGTAGAAAGTGATGAGAAATGGCAGACTACATGTGTACATTAAAGCAGATGACGGGAAGTTGAAAACATTACTGTAACTTATTAAACATTGATTTTCCAGGCATTCCATGATATTGTCTGACAAAAACAAATGTAAGCAGTAACAAAAGCTGAAACAATCAGAAGAGAGGGTGGTCTCGGGGAGTGAGAGGAAAGACTAGAGAGGATGAGAGAACATCACATGAGAGGGGCTAGTCCCATTGCTGGCACATGAGCGGAAGGTGCTCTGTTACTACAGTGATGAGCATGGTACAAGAACCTATACAGAATAAAATAGACACCTTGGTTCTGTTCTCAGCTCAGCCACTAACTTGTTTGGACAATGACCTTGCACAAAATCTTAGTCCCTCCTGTTGTCTACCTGGGGCACCATGATTTAGTCTCCTGAAGGATGTAGTTTTTTGGTCTAGCCCTGGTTGTTGGTCTCCATGTAGATGTGGCTAGTTTGTATGGCAACTTAGGGTCTTAATCTCTATGACTAAAAGTGAACGTAGGTTTTGGATGCCTCTGTTTTAAATAAAGATATCCCCAAATCATTGCTCAATGTTGATTTCAAGTTAATCTCCCTTAGCCTTGGATTTTTAACCTGTCTGAAAATGTCAACAAAAGTATCCTTTAAATGAGCATTTAAGAACTGAGAGCCGCTTTTGAAATATTGCCTCCAAATAGTCACTTACATCACAGAAGTATCCTCAGCCTTAATTAGGCTTAGATTGTGCCATCTTCACTTATGTTAGTAAGCAGGGCCGGCTTTATGAATGATGGGGCCTGATTCGAATACCCAGCAGCGGTCCAGGGCTTTGGTGGCACTTCAGCAGCGGGGGGTCCGCTCCGGATCTTCCACGGCATCGAAGGACCTCCCGCCGCTGAAATGCCACCAAAGAGCCAGAACGGACGCACACACACTCACTGCCAGGTGAGTACAAAAAAATTTAAAAATTAAAAAGATGCCTAAGGTGTGGGGCCCTCTTAGGCGCAAGCCCGGGGCCCTCTTAGGCACAGGACCTGATTCTGGGGAATCGGAGGAATCAGCCCAAAGCAGGCCCTGTTAGTAAGCACTCTGGGTTTGTCTATATGCAGAGCTACATGGTTACAACTTCAGGTATGATTTTAACTCCATGTAATCAAATCACTGCAAAAGGCTACACGGACTCCTTTATTTCAGCTTAAACCAGGTTTATTTTGATTTATCCTAAATCAGTTAGGAACGGGTTTAAAGAATCTGAACATAAGGACGGACATACTGGGTCGGACTAAGAGAAGTTTTGGAGCAGAGCTTTAGTGTGTGAATACCCACTTCGTCGGATGCATGTAGTGGAAATTTCCAGGGGCAGGTATATATATGCAAGCAAGAAGCACGTGTACCCAGAAGCCTCCTACTGCAAGACAAACCCAAGAAAGAAACCAACAGGACTCCACTGGCCATCACATACAGTCCCCAGCTAAAACTCCTCCAAGGCATCATCAGAGATCTACAACCCATCCTGGACAATGATCCCACAATTTCACAGGCCTTGGGTGGCAGGCCAGTCCTCGCCCACAGACAACCTGGCAACCTGAAACATATTCTCACCAGTAACTGCACATCGCACCATAGTAATTCTAGCTCAGGAACCAATCCATGCAACAAACCTCGATGCCAACTCTGCCCACATATCTACACTAGCGACACCATCAAGATCAGCCACACCATAACCGGTTCATTCACGCTGCACATCGCACAATGTAATATAATGCCATCATATGCC